>NC_090053.1:4147573-4236190 GCF_038355195.1 Osmerus mordax
ACTGTAACAACTCGAGGGACATGTCCTGGAACTAGCCTGAGTGCAGTCTCTGGCCTTAACACAGTGGGACAGTCCTGACTGGTTTCATTCTTAAGCAGTAACACAGTCGTTGCATTAGTCCAAAGCTCTGTGGGGAATAAGCCTGTACTGTGTTGTAAATGGACCGCATGGAAATAGGGATGGGCAATAAGTGAATATTTCTTAGTCAGAGCAATCAGGCTATTAGGCATATCCATTTGGATATCATCTGTACTAACAGGAACCTTGTAGCCCATTTGGAAATAAAGTTGCTATAGAGGTCACATTAATAGTCGCTAACAAAGATATTACATGTTGTGATTATCCCACATCGTGTCTATGTGAATAACTAAAATAAGTTGTCCTACTCAATTTGTCTGCACACAGCCGACGAGAAAGGCCATATTCACTCCATCTGTTGATGCTATTACGTGTCATTTTCCCTCTGCAACCTAATGATCCATTCAGACTGTGTGTTTGTAAGCGTGAGTGTGTCTACGGCTCCATTCAGGCGTTGAATGGGTCCAGATCTACACGTCTTTAACTTCTTTCTGTGTAAATGGTGTGGAGGTCCTGGGGGGGGGCTGCAGCCCATGGACCCCAATGATGTGTAGGGGGGCTCTGCAGCCATGTCCTTCTTCCAGCCCCCTCCAGGGCTGGCCCCCTCCAGCAGCCTGGAGCTGGCTGGCCCCCTCCAGGGCTGGCCCCCTCCAGCAGCCTGGAGCTGGCTGGCCCAGGCATTATTCTAGCAGGCCACATGGCGCTCCTCTATTCTTCCTCTCTGTGAGTTTAGCCAGCCTTCTCTTCACGCTGAGCCCAGCACAACAGTCAATAATTAAACAATATGCGCACAGTCTGCTAAAAACACAGGGCAACTCTCTCCTCCCTCCCCTGTCTCATGTTTCATGGTTTATCTTTGAGGTGTGAGGCAGGCATAACAATTGCCCCCAGCAAAACTGCAGATCCTAGGAAATATGGTTATTTACATTTTTACATTACGGTGTTTCATGAATAATTGATTTAAACTGTGAGCTGCATTTCTTTTAATGAACACAGCAATTGTCTTTATCAACAAACATTAACTGTATGCACCTATTCATGGATAGTTGTTTACAAATAGCAATATGTATTCAATTCATTGAGAGTGGCATTTATACCATTACTACTGCAATTGCAGCATTTCATGCTACAGTAATGAGAACTTTATCTCAATATCTGTTGCTGTGTTTGATTGTCTGTATTTCCCACCATGAAGATAAGTTAGAAGACCCATCAAATATTGATGTGTTTGAGTTTGCCTTAAATCTAACGGACAATGCACAGGCTAGGCAAGCTGTTATACTTTACAACCATTAGTTGTCGAGCGCCCACTCTGAAAGATACACAAAGCATCGTGAAAAAAGAGAGGCAAGGCGATCATTTAGGGAGAAGAGGGACTAACAGTAACATAACCTCAATGCACCCCATCTTGTCATTGATTAAAAGAGCAAGGTGTAGAGCTGGGCCTGGGCAAAGTGCTGCCTCCATATGGCCCTGGAGCCCCAGGGCTGTGGGCCTGGAGCTCCAGGGCCGTGGGCCTGGGGCAGGCAGGGGGCCTTGCTGCCCGGCTCTCCCTGGGACCCCAGCTGGTGGGGAAAAAAGCCATTTACTCTGCCTTCTACGTCGCCGCCACCGAGCCGCCATTATGGACCTTGGCTGTGGCTCAACCACTCTGTGTCGTAATTAACAGCACCGATGTTCCAACAATTACAGCCCCGGTCGAGGCCCGCTCGCTCCGTGAATCAGGGACAGACTTAATGGTTAAAAGGGAGAGTTGGGTCTTCAGACCTTGAGATGACGGCTGCTCTAAGGGACGGTATAAAAACGGCAAAAGCAGTGTGCTCCAAGCCCATAATGATTAGCTTGTAATTAGTTTGCACAAAGCATCCTGTTAAATGGCAAAACAAGTAATTAACACATGACAGGAAATCAAAAGCTACTTTGAAAGCATATACGGAATCGGAGCCACAGGCCCAGAAGCTGTGTGGACTCATTAGAAGGGTGCTCCATTAATGCATTGCTAACTGTTAAACACATGCATGCCACTTTCTGTTTTGAATATGCTGCAAAGATACACTTTCATTCATATGCTGGTGCTTCAATTATAAACGTTTCAATTCAAGTTCATTCCATAGTCCACTACAGTAGTATTCACACATTAGTCTACCACAATAAAACCTTCACTGGCCATGGATTACCATGTTAACATCATGATTCACTCCGGTATGTTGAAGAGGGTTTTAAGGTGAAAATGAATGCACAGATCGGTGAGTGGGAGTGAAGCTCTCTCTGAGCCATGTTCACTCTGGACGGCTCGAAACTGTCACTGCCAAGGTGAATTACTGGATTCATTCAACCTACTTTGCAGTTAGTTTGCTGTCCTCTTCTACATGTAAAATCCAACTAATGCGCTTCTGTAAATAATGGATATTGGCTCGAGGAACTTGTATCTATTCACGCCATTTATCGATTGCTGTGTGAGGAAATACCGTGCCGTCAGGACTTTGGATGATTTGAGTCATAGAACTGACCCTATGGCTCGTCCACTGACATCACGGTGACCTTTGCAGTGGCAGGGGCATGTAGGCTCTCGCGATCGCAACGCCTGTGACTGTTCCCGACATAATCGTATGATAATGGCGCTGCACAGAACCGTGGGCCCCTCCGTGGAGTCTCTCAAGCGGTCGCTTGTCATAAATGAGTGAAAGAGTGGGGGAGGGGAAGGAGGGAGGGAGGGAGGGAGGGAGGGAGGGAGGGAGGGGAGGGAGGGAGCGGAGGGAGGGAGGGAGGGAGGGAGGGGAGGGAGGGAGGGGAGGGAGGGAGGGAGGGAGGGAGCGGAGGGAGGGAGGGAGGGAGGGAGGGAGGGAGGGAGGGAGGGAAGGGGAGGGGAGGGAGGGAGGGAGGGAGGGAGGGAGGGAGGGAGGGAGGGAGGGAGGGAGGGAGGGAGGGAGGGAGGGAGGGAGGGAGGGAGGGAGGGAGGGAGGGAGGGAGGGAGGGAGGGAGGGAGGGAGGGAGGGAGGGAGGGAGGGGAGGGAGGGAGGGGAGGGAGGGAGGGAGGGAGGGAGGGAGGGAGGGAGGGAGGGAGGGAGGGAGGGAGGGAGGGAGGGAGGGAGGGAGGGAGGGAGGGAGGGAGGGAGGGAGGGAGGGAGGGAGGGAGGGAGGGAGGGGTGGTGTTGGGGGAAAGGGTCACCTCTCGTACCTGAGCCCAGGCGGTCCTCCAGCGTTGAGGCCCGTGGCGCTGGAACTCCTGCTGGGCCCAGGCGTAGCAGCTCAGGTGGGACACGTCGCAGAACGCCGTGCCTCGACCCCCCAGCTCCGCGTCCATCTTGAAGAGCCAGCGCCGCACGTCCATGTTGTCCGTCATCAGCCGGGCGAGGGTGTCGTGGAGCTGGAGGACACGGGAGGGAAAGGCTCATGTGGAGGAACAGCGATAAAGGAAACTTCCAGAAGTACTGGGAGAGAATCAGGTGTGTGGGGGGGGGTCTGGTAGGGATGCTGTGAGGACCTGCTGTAAGGAGTAGATGTCCCACTGGCCGGGGGAGACGTCGACCTCGGCACTGGTGAAGACCCTCCTGCCTCCAGACTTGGTGCCGTAGAGCTGGGCCACGGCGGGCTCCGGGCCCAGGATGGCCACCCCCAGCTCGTCAGCCACGGCCAGGTCGTCCACGTGGGCCACCCCGCCCACTATGTAGGCCCGCTTGCCCTGGATCAGGTTCCGGATGCGCCGTAGGGTGTGGGGGCTGTACTTGAGCAGCGTGGACAGGCACATGTTGTGGGTCTGAAGGAGAGGACAGAGGACAGTGGCTGCGTGTGCGTTCGGTCCTGATAGATACACAACAGCAAACACACAACTGCTCCGTCATGGTAGCAGCCAGCGGGGGTCGTGACCTCTCCTGTATTTCAGCGGGTTCAATTGATAAAAGCTGCCAATGCAAAGCCTTCCCCTATCCTTCACATCTTTAATGTGTGATAGCAATGGGTTCCTTGGGAAAACAACTAATTACTTAACATCTGTATTTATTTGATCCACATGGAATTATGCCTTCTGTCACTGGCAGAATGTGCTGGCGGCCATGGGTAACAGTGATTCATCTCAGCAACACGTCTGGCATAGTTTAACAACAAAGCAGCAGGAAAATCAATAGAGAAAAACGAATGCTGCCACGCTACGCTTTCATCTGGAGCAGGAAACACTTACATGAAGCAGTGAATAATAAGTGATTTAACTCATCTCGTCAAATCAGTGCTCTGCTGAAGCAGGTGGTGTCTATAGGAATATCCTAATAAGTAAATGTACTGTATATGGTAAAGAGCATTAAACTACCCAATCGTGATTTCGAATTCCCTTAAAGGTTTAACCTAGATTAATTATTTAACAGCCTTACATGAAACATGAAAACATGAAATATGTGTCTCATGATCATTCTCATTAAAAGACAATAAAAATGCTAACATGGATGAATCAAATCGGACTGTTCACGGTGGGCTTCAAAATAAACCTCCTCCAGCACCCCCTTGAGGAGAATATATAAACTTCAGATGGGCACAGAAATCAACTGGTGCCTGACTCCATCCAGTAAGGCAAGAGTAATACTTGAAATAATTAATCTGCAAAAAAAAAAATACAATTAGCCTAATAAATAACCTACTTAAGAGAAACATCTGGGGAACCTGCATGGATGAGGTGGTCCTTACCGGGAAGTATTCCAGAGCGTCAGGCGTGATGATGGTGAAGCGTTCGACGCAGGGGGCCTGAGCGGGCCCTGCCTCGCCCCCCTCCCCATCCCCCTCCCTGCCCCCCTGCAGGCTCAGCAGTCTGGTGTAGTACAGGGCCAGATCCTCCCCCAGGTTCACCGGAGACACATAGATCACCTGCACCTTCTCATCTGCACAACACAGCAGCCGGGACAAGCGCACCAGAGCCCCGCAGATGAGGCTGCTGTAGCGTGAAACGGTGCAGTGTGTATTGCGGCAGCGTGTGTGTGTGTGTGTGTTCCTACCCCTCACGTCACACAGACGACCCATCTGGATGTTCTGCAGGATGTCGAAGCCCTTCAGGCTGAAGCGATGGGGATGCGGGTAGCCTGCCACAGGGATAGCAGGGTTACAATCACCGCTTACCGCCGTGGTAGAATACAACATGTAGTATCAAATGAGGGCTTATTCCAGATTCCAGTATTGTGACCTCCACTAACTAGCAGTAATATCCATAATAAGCCCTGCGGACCAATGTCAAATCAGATAGCTCGGGAACAAACAGACAGGGCCAGACCGAGAAAGGTTCACTCTGGAGTGTATGTGAGGGGATTCTCCAATGAATAAAGGTAATTAAATGATTGAATTCATGCTAATTAACAACAATGGGGTTCAACTTCCTAATTATCCTTGCTCACACAGCACTCTCCTCAGCCACCCTAAGTGCAAATAAAGCATTCCATCTGCTGGTAATTAGGCCTAATAATTTCAGACTATTGTTTAATGATTTAGAATGCACATCTGATTACTGTCAAAATGAGACATACTTTTTCAAACTGACGTAACGATGGATTCTAGCCTACCCGTTCTGCTTACAGTAAAAGGGAGGGATTGTTTCTCGAGTAGCCTTTTTTTTAGTCCATTGCTTTCAATTCTCTAGTGTCCCTTATGAAATATCCATCCATAATGGATTTTCATTCGCTTAATCTCCAAATTAAATGGCGATTGAGGCTAAATTGTTCAGTTCCCTGGCATTTGCACTCTCATCATGTTCAGAGTGGGTTTTTTCCCTGCCGAGACACATTTAGGGGAGAGGCAGCTTGCAGTCAGGCTCCAGATCGGAGCAGAGCAGCAGTGTGGTGAGGCAGGCCTGGAGAGGTGCAGTGTGAGCAGGCAGGCTGAGGACAGGCAGGCTGAGAGCAGGCAGGCTGAGGACAGGCAGGCTGAGAGCAGGCAGGCTGAGAGCAGGCAGGCTGAGAACAGGCAGGCTGAGAGCAGGCAGGCTGAGAGCAGGCAGGCTGAGAGCAGGCAGGCTGAGAACAGGCAGGCTGAGAGCAGGCAGGCTGAGAACAGGCAGGCTGAGAGCAGGCAGGCTGAGAGCAGGCAGGCTGAGAGCAGGCAGGCTGAGAGCAGGCAGGCTGAGGACAGGCAGGCTGAGAGCAGGCAGGCTGAGGACAGGCAGGCTGAGAGCAGGCAGGCTGAGGACAGGCAGGCTGAGAGCAGGCAGGCTGAGAGCAGGCAGGCTGAGAGCAGGCAGGCTGAGGACAGGCAGGCTGAGAGCAGGCAGGCTGAGAGCAGGCAGAGAGCAGGCAGGCTGAGAGATAGCTACCTAATGAGGGGATGTGGATAATGGTCCTCCAGGAAGACTGGATGTGTTTCCAGTTGGCTGCCAGATGCTGGAGATGAGATAGGAACAGTGATGAGTGAGAGGACTGCCTGCTCATGCACACTCACACACACTCACACACACATACACTCACACAGACACACACACACAAACTCAACACTTCACTGAACAGCTAAAACACATCAAGCTTGTATTTCTCTGGGCCTAACAGGACCAACCAAGCATAAAAAATCACCTTAATTAAATTATGTGCTTACTTAGAAACATCTTCTCTAAATTAATTCACTTAGTAAGGTACATGATGATTCTGCCAGGGGAAGATTAAAGGCTTAATTAACAGGGTATGAATGTTTAAATGCTGAGAACATACATTCGTGCATGTATACATGCACCAAATTCTGGTAAAAATAAATTAATTTGTAGAGGCTAATTAAACTGCCTGTGATC
Organism: Osmerus mordax; assembly: GCF_038355195.1. Classification (NCBI taxonomy): domain Eukaryota; kingdom Metazoa; phylum Chordata; class Actinopteri; order Osmeriformes; family Osmeridae; genus Osmerus; species Osmerus mordax. The sequence goes on from NC_090053.1 coordinate 4,154,400, forward strand.
ATAAAGATGTTACAAGCAAGATGACAGCCTAAACAAGACATCTGCGCTGACACATGGAAATTATACACATTGCATATGGGAGGATTGCGCTGTCATATACCTGCCTAAAACTCCTCATCAAAAACAGACTATTCATTTTACTAGACTCCAGTTAATTTAGATGTCGGTAATGAAGGTTATATCCACATTTGTGGTGAAAGGGCTGCCGTGCGTCGAGGGTGTGTGTATGTGTGTTGCAAGGTAGAGACAGGGTCTGTACAACCAGCCGCACCTGGGCTCTGGTGCGGAAGTTCTCCAGGTGTCTGAGGCGTGTTGCCTGCAGGGCCTTCCTGACACGGCCCAGCTGAGCGTGCATCAGCCAGGAGATGGCTATGGTCCCTGCTGCCCATTTACGCTTGCGGTGAAGCAGGTAGGCAGCACGGGCGGTGTGCCGCCTCCAGCAGGTCTGGATGCGGACTGCGGCCACTTCTGTGCCGCCCTCCCCCTTGTAGCGCTGACCTGGGCGGTACACCAGGTCCCACACCTCCTCCCTGTTCTCCAGCACAGAGAGGAGGCGCTCCACAGAGCTGCCGCCATCTCCGGCCCAGGCCGGCCCCCTACCCTGGGCCGGCCCCCTACCCTGGGCCAGCTCCACCAAGCGCCTCCCGTTCACCTGCGCCCTGGGCACAGCAAACTCCCGGAGCAGCCTCTCCAGGCTCCACAGAGCCTCCACCACGGTGCTCCAGCTCAGGCAGTAGTGCTGCTTGAAGCAGCAGAAATCAGGTGCTGTGGGGTTGATCCGCCCCTCCGTGATGACAAAGGACAATTTACTGATGACCAGGGGAGCTGGAGAGGGCCGACACTGCGGAGAGACACGGGGGGCGGTACTGTAACTCGCTGTGGTTGAACGAAATTCAAGGTAAACATTAAGTACTAACATTACTCTGGTCGTTCGCTCTCGTTTGTAATTAGGGTCTGGTTTAAGGATGATACCTGAGGGTTGAGAGACGCGAGTCGGGCAGCGCCTTGCGACAGGTGCCGTTGGTTGGAGGTCTTGGAGGCGGCGGAGGGGGGAGGGGTGTGGGTCCAGGTGGGTGGCCGTTCGTGTTCAGCTTTCGTCATCTCCTTACCCAAAGTAAAATCCTTCAGACACTTGGACGTCCTCTCTGGTGAAGCTGAAAAAAAACAGCGGCATTTCCACTCTATCACACAGGCTGTGTGTTTACTGTAGCTAACCAGGCACAGACATCACTGTCAAATCTGACTGGCAGCTGTCCCTACAGGCAAGCCAGCCCTTTAAATACAGATGACTTCAGGTAAAGGATTTAGACAGAAAGGCCCAAAGCAAAACGACAGCTTATGTTCATTTTTCTCTGGGTTACATTTCCAAGATTAGAGGAAGGTACTGACCGGTCTTAGAGGACTGCTCTCTGTGATGGAGAGGAGCTGCCTTTGGATGCATAGAGGTCTGAAACAAACATAGTTCTGCAGCTGACAGGGGGAAACCCTTCTCTACGAGACTCGCCATGCCTGGAATAAAAAAAGACTACATATCAGGACCTAGAGCATTCCCAGCGCCTTGCGGACAGTACTGCTGTATGGAAAGGGAAGGAAGTGTGTTCACCTGCTTTCATGTCATCCTCAGACAGTGGGGGAGCCAAGTAGAGGTTGCAGCGCGTGGCCCCTGGCACGATGGATAGACTTCCCACGGTGGGCCCTGTGACTACTTTGTGAGATGGAACCTAATGAGACAAAACAGGAGGAAACATCTTGCTTTGTATGGATCTTGGAATGAACCCACCACCCTCCCTGACTGTAGCACAATACTGGCCTCGAGGCCCATCAAAAAGAAACATCAAACTACAAGTTTGATAGCTTGTTCAACTAGAGGGCTATTAGTCTCGGATCACTGACTAGAGTTTCCTCAAAACAAAACTTTGCGAAAGGCTAGGAGGCAACCATCCATTAATCAGACCAGTGGCAGCTTGTTGATGTCAGGAAATATGACTTTCTGGCAGCGAGAGTGTAAAAGGGAGGGAAGGAATGCTGTGTGATTACAACCAACAGATTTTCTGCATTCATTAAAGGAAAGAAAGCTAAAAACACAGCAGTTAAAACTATTGTAACGTGGCAAATAAGTTCCCTCCCTGCAGCAGTCAATCAGTCGGAGATGATAAAACGTATTCATTTTACTGTTCAACAAAAATTACACAGATGTTTTATTGCTTTGGAATACAAAAACGTCCAGCCAAAGCTGGAAGTTTCGAGCTTCACTGTAGAAACGATGTATGAGATACGACCTATGGGATGAAATTCTCATACGGTTTCACCCGACACAAGGCACAAACTTGTGCTTGAAAAGAACACTGAAGGGAAGGCAGCCTGCACCATTTCTGCCTTGCTGTTCCTCCAGACTCTTCACCTGATGCTAGCCTGCTTGTGTCTCCTCAGACCACTGAGCTCTCTGACAGACCTCTGGCAGTAGCCAGGTGCTGAGAGAGACACTCCTTAAAGGCACACATCTGTTTCAGACGTGTTGGGGGGGGGGGGGGGGGGAATAGGGGCATCTTTGCGAAAAATTGCAAAAGTGCAAAAGCTGCTTCCCAGACAGGAGGAGAGGAGAGCTGGCCGAAGCAGCAAGAGGAAGCAACGGGCAGAGAGCCAGTGGTTACCAGTTGGGTAGGCTACGGCTGTCTTATTGGCATGCTGGAGCAGGTATCCACTCCTGTCCAGAGACAGCTGTAAACCAGCAGCCCATAGCACAGCAATCAGGCGCAGGTTTCCTTAATAGAATGCTGATGTACTGCAATCTGCTCCTCTCCGCTTCTTGCAGCCAGCTCTTACGTCCTCCTCTTATTCAGAGTGACAGCCTCGGTCCTCGTGACAAGCCCAGTATACGGGAGCAGGGGGGAGATTGGAGGGGAAAGCTGAGCATGAAAACTGTCTGGAACGAATGGCGACCTTTGAAAAGATTAATTTGTTTACAAAGACATGTGCTGGCTGTCATCTCTAAACCATGTGACCTTCACACCACAGTCTGTCTCTGGGCATGGGGAATTGAGTCATCTGTTAACATAAACTGTCCTATCACTTCTTATTTCAGCGGGTGGCATCTGCCTTTAGGTTTCAGGCAATGATTTGGAGCTGGAAACTTTCCATCGTTGAACACCAATTGTCTAATTCGTCTCAATTACAAACCTGAAATAATTTCTAATCAAGTCCAGAAGTAGGTGTTTTATGTATGTATTGATGTGCCACATCAACAAAAGCCAAGATGTGCTGAGTGAATCAACCTTTTAAAACGTGAAAAATATTACAAAGTACATAAACAAATAGTGGCTTCTAATAGCAACATGTTTAGAGGCGGCCAAATATTTCAATCATCTTTGCAAAATCCACATACTTACTGGTCACATCAGATCGTTTACTATCATTTACTGTCATTTCTGAAGAAAATATGCAGCAGAAATATCACAAATTCTCACACAAGTCTACGTACAGTAAAGACTACTACTCACTGAGATGGTTGATCTTTTGGGCAGGTCAGGAAGCTGTATTCCATAGCTCTGGTGCATGACAACTCTGTTCTTTGGGTGAACGGGATTACAAAGCAAGCGCATCGTCAACGCCGCCTTGTGCTGTGAAACAGAGCATTAGAAACGTATTCAACCCAACTGTCAGTTCTAAAATGTATTGTCATAATGTTGGCTTGTTCTAGTCGTGACGGTTTTTAAGAAAATCTAGTCCTGAAGGTTAGTGGGTGCAGGAGGATACTTAACCTTCTCCCCAGCTGAAGGCATCACACCCTGCCCTCTTTGAGGGCGCATGTCTGGGATACTCTCAAGAGATGGTTTCCTGTGTAAAAGACCACAAGTTTTTCATACCTCTCACAAAAGAGTGACAGGTCAGAGTGATGGTTTGGCAGTCCTATTGCTTGCTTACCATTTGGATATCTGAACTTTCTTTTTTTCCAAGTCTTCGATGCTTGGAAGTGTCAGCACCTGTTTATTCACTGTCTTTAAATACTCTTCAGCTCGCCTCTATTGACAGATAATGATTATAATAATGCAGAAATAACTATTATATTTCAAAAAATGTGGATGTTCTTTTTTAATTTGCTAGCACATCTGTCATCAAATAAATGTGAAGGGTCCCAATTCTGTAAAATGGTCTAACAGAAAGGCCCACCAAGCACTCACTCTGATTCCATTTTCGGTCCTGTGAATGGCAGTGTCCAAAGCTTTGATGTTAAATGTTTCTCCTTTTTCATGAAGTGTAATCCTGCCAAGACTACGCTTCAGTTTTTTCAAATCATCTTGAACCTGGATAATCATAGAGATTATAAAACGTTGATAATGAAAACCGTCAGGTCTTCTACAACCACACATAGCTCAATAAAAGGCAACCATATAGCTCTATGGAAACTCCTTATGATTTCTTATATCAGTTCTGAATCATTAATTAATTGATATACCTAGCTCTACAGTAGTGCTAACTTTGTTTAAAGCCGGTTCACACATTTTTTCGTAGTAGCTAGTCTAACTAGACTACATTTACCTGGATTAAAACACTTCCCAGTTCATCTGTGTTGTGAAGGATATCTGCCATTTCTTTGTAAAACAAAGTCTACAGTCTTTGTAAAACAAAACTTTTTCAGAGATTCATGATAAAGTGAGATTGATCTGATTGCTTCCCCTCTTCATCCATTAATACCACGTCTGTCTAGATCACTTGTTGTTACTGAAAGCATGTCACTTTCCACATAATTTCTAGTTACAAAATTGGTAACATAGTAGCCATGACAACGGGACACTAATTCCGGAAGCAGAAATAACATCGTGCATTAAATTGAATATCAAACTAGCTAAATACAAATGTGTATATTGGAGATATTACCAAACATGTCAAACTGGTAGATATTAAATACATTTAGACACACATACACATTCACAAGCCGCTTAAAAATGCTTTGTTTCTGTATGGACATTTTGGTACCGGAAATACTCGCTACCGCTGCAGGTTCAGAGTTGAGAGGACGTGACTCACTCGAGTCAAGTTGCGAAGAAGGTTTGTTTTGCTAGTAACAGCTGAGCTAGCTCGCCGGGTAGTATTTTATATTAACGGTTGTTGAGCCTTGCAATATGTCAGTGTCTGAAGAAGGCACAGCAACTGTTGTTCCGTCTGTCCTCATTACAAGCTGTGACATTGGCTTTAAAGAGGAGGAACTAATAAAACGTAAGTTTTAACAACGAGACAGTGACAGGAAGCCGGGTATACAGTACTACTGCCCTAGTAGTATAGGCTATGTGAGTTAGCTAGCTAGCATTACTAGCTATATATGTCTTCACTTCATCTAGATAGCTAATTTTCTTTAGTATTAATTTGAGGAAATAAGCTTTGGCTAGCTTCCCTTTTGAAGCAGATAATTAATGATCGTCTTATTCGTGTGTGCTATGTATGTTTTTACATTGTCGTCGACATAAGTATTAGCTACAGTAACAGCTGTCAACTGCCTTGCTAATATCAACGTTAGTCTATGATAAGGTTGAGCACACACTCAACTGTCCAGTATCATACATAATAATAAGGTTAATTTCTAATCATCATGGATGCAGCATGTCATTGATACAGAACTGTTTTATATTCATAGGACAAAAGACATGTAGACAAGTCTTAACACTCAGGTCTTTATATATATCTATGTTAACACTACCCCTAACTGTCATTGTCACGTCATATCCACCTAGTGGCTAGCCACATCCGTAGAGTTCAGGTTATACACTTTAGTAACTGATACGCAAATACAATCACTCCAACAATAGCTATCCATAAAGTTTGAATCTACCTCACTTTTATTTATTTTTCAGAAATCATTGGTACAACGTCTTTGCCAGAGCCCTCAAAGCAGCAAGAATCTGTGATTTGGTATCCATGGACGATCAACAACAAGTACTACACAGCAGACGTCAGTCTATGTGTAGTGCCCAGCACGTTCCAAATGACATCCGAGATAGCGCAGTCCATGCAAGCTTTCATAGCTTACTTTGACAGTACAGTGGTAAGTCATATTATATTTGAAATGTGCATTGACACCCGAAGGTCACAACAGGTGCATCAGCTGCCTCCGCAACCTTATTTTTCCCCTCACAGAAGGATGGTTTAGACAGACTGTCCCCGTGGGTGTCTGTGGTGGAAGATCTTGCTCCTGAGGTGCTTATCCTGGTGTGTGACCGTGTATGTGAGAGCGGTGAGTTGGACTACAGCTTGTTACGGTTTGGACACTTCCATGTCTACAATGGAATCACTCAGTTACATTTTAAATCTGATTTTGGAGATCCATTCTAAGTGTATGAATTGTCCCAGGTGTTACTAGACACGAGGCACAGCAGTGGTGTTTAGGCCATGCCTTTGAGCTGGTGGAACTCAACCCTCTAGACCTACCAGATGAAGATGGTAAGACTGCACTGCTGACAAAAAAAAGTCTCATGGTTACTTTCATCTAAAGCATTCATCACATTCGCTGTCTTCATATTGTTTGTCAGATGACTTCCCAGAGTCTACCGGAGTGAAGAGGATTGTCCAGGCCCTCAACGCTAACGTGTGGTCCAGTGTAGAAATGAAGGATGGTGAGATGCCGTTAAATACCATATCTATTGAATTTTATCGTGTCACTTAGATATGTGTCAAATATGTTACTAGAGATGGCCATACTATTACATTCATGATCTCCTTCTCATAGAGCACAATCAGGGCTTTGGCCTGATGAGCAGCTTAGTGGCCTCCAGACACAACAACCCACGGCCCAGCCAAGAATCCTCCGTGAGTCTCATCTTCAGCCCGCTTTGTAATGTATTTGTATGTCTGTGAGTTGGTATCCATCTCTGTATGGATTTTCCATCTGTGTGGTTATATAGCAACAGGCACCACTGAATCTCGTTTTGATCGGCAGTGCTCCAGTTTGCCAGGAGAGGGCGTAAATGACAGCGAAGAGGCAGCAAGGACAGAGACCAGTGAGAACTCAGAGACACAGATTGACACATTAGTTGGTGAGTTTGAGCTGCATTTTTTTTCTTTCAAAGCATCTAGTATTATTCTTACCATAATCTACAAATCATTGTGGTTTTTTTTTAGGCAAATAATTGCATCATTATTATCCCTCATTTGCATCTCTAGATCCAATGATTGACATGGACATTCAGGAGTTGGCCAATCTAACAGTCGGAGATGCAGACGTGGAGAACTTTGAACGTCTTTTTACCAAACTAAAGGAGATGAAAGGTGCCAAAAACCATGAATGTCAATGACATACAAATGCATTCTTCCAGGTTAAAATTAACATAAATTAGACACCAGTAAAGATGCCACTCAGGATGCCTGAATTCGATTTTTTGTGCTCTAAAACTAGTAAGTTAGCTGCAACAAACTTGTGTACAAATAAACTCTGTTTTTTCGTCGTAGATAAAGCCTCTTCCTTACCCCATGAGCAGAGAAAGGTTCATGCAGAAAAGGTAGGCATCATCCTCTTCCTGAAAACATAAGAAAAATACAAAATAACAATTTGAGACGCAAAATGTCAACCAGTACCAGGCTATCGTTTAAGGACAGGATGTGATGTCACCAGATTCAAACAATGACTGTGCATCTTACGAGTAACCCCAAGTTTACTTGTCTCTCAGGTTGCTAAAGCTTTTTGGATGGCAATCGGAGGAGACCAGGATGAGATCGAAGGCCTTTCATCTGGAGAAGAGAGTTAAAACATGATTAAGTCTTCTTTTCCTATGGTCCATCCCTGACACCTACCCTAGGGCTCCCAGACCCAGCCCCCCAGCTCCTAACACTGAGAGTGACCAGAGACTGGGTAGGACCCACGCCAGACTGAGACTTCATCATGATATTTACTTACTTGTTTCGGTCTCAGTGTGAATTCATGCTGTTGGATTGTCTCATTAAGAACAGAGAACTTGGAAGCAAGTACACAAAGCTCAGTGGGTTGCTGTGGTAACGCTTGCTTACGGTGTCTCCTCTTATGGTCTGTCATCCATGAGTGAATCTGAAGACTTGATGATGGTAAAAGTTCAAAAGAATCATCATGTACTGTAGGTGGATTAGTCTGGTTTGTGTTTAGCTTTTGTATTGATCGTCCATATTTGTTCAGGGCACAAATGGCCTCATCAGATAATCATTTTTAAGATGTAAATCTACAGGATTTCACTTCTACATACATCGTTAAAGGCTCCTGAATAAATTTCCTCTATAATCAAGCACCATGTCTATTTCTACCGGTCTTAACTCTTCTTTAAATAAATATCTTGAACTTGATACATCACAGTTGGAAAGTGACAGAACATTACATTATTTACTTTATTAAAGAACATTTAATGAAATGGTCATGGATAACAAAACAGATTCAACTAAACATTAAGTAAATAACAAGGAAAGTAACATTTATAATAAAACGAAGCAATTTAAGAGTACAAAGGAAAATAAGTACTGATACTTGACAACACATTATTTCATACATATTCTTTACAAAACATCTCCTTTTGGAGAGACAAACTACTTTGATGCAGTATTTCAGTTAAGCACCATAACTACTAAAATATATTACATAACTCACCAGTCTCCTTTTAATTAATGAGTACAGTAATGTGGTGATTTGGCAGACAAAACATAAACAATCCAGCGCTGGTTTATACTATACCAATTTTCTTCTTTTTTTTTTTTTTACATACAGGATGTATAGATTTTCTTTCAGACACATTGGGGTTTTGCATGACTAATAAAAAATACTCTCAAATAGATCCTAAAATCTAGTAAAAATAAAACATAGCTTGACTCAGATTAATGTAGCCAAATTCCTCTTAGTTCAAAAATATATCTACAGCTGCCAACTTTGGCGCAATTTATTGAAAATAGTCTGTTCTTTGTGGCAAATGTGTTAAAATCTCAATTTTAAAAAGTCATGCGTCTGTCTGGCAGGTATACTGTTGTGAGATAATTCCCTGTGGCAGCGGCTCCGACTCCTTGGCTCAAGTGTTTCTAATACAAGCCATCTTTCATTACCCTAGAAATAGGTTTGTTCAACCTCAATGGGGAAACAGTAAAAATATATTTTGTTTGCAAAATAATTGACAAAATGTCTCTTTTCACTGAGCAAATTACACTTCACATTAGGATTCTCTCTATCAACAATATAGTTTAAATACAAATTCAGTGACTGACCGGGCAGTTTGTTTATATCGTTATTGAGATATGAGGGGAAAGTACTCAGTACTTAGAAAACTATTAACACTAAATGTATAGCCCACAAGTTTTTAAATTTGTCCTTATACAAAGATATTCTATATCCATCTACTAATCTTGAGAACACATTAACTTTAGACATTCCAAATACGCATGAAACCATCTGCTCATAACCCTTTCGGCTGTTGTATCTGAACCCAACATGAAAGAATAGTTACAAAAATCATACAATTACTTTTCTTTACGTAACAAAAAAAAAGTTGTAATATTTTCCTTTATCAGATATGATAAAAAAGAACCACAATTGAAAGACATGATTATAAAATCATGCATTGAAAAACAAGACATGTGTCTGTTACTTCTCTTAGAACTATGGCTAACATGCTATGTCTGACTGTTCAGAACAAAATTACACAACGTACAAATCTAGACAACCATCAAATGGACACGCTAAATGCTACTCTTGTGAAGAAAGTGCTTTTGACAGTGAGTGTGTGGTGTAATGGTAGGAGTCTGTTAACAGGTAGGAGTGATGGTACTAATAGGAAATAATGCACCTGAATGCAGTCTTCTGCATCTGAATACTGACTTCTTAATCTACACCTATCCTGACTCTTGTCTGCTGTGAGTGTGGGGCGCTAGGGTGAGGGTGAGTGTGGGGCGCTAGGGTGAGGTTGAGGCGCTAGGGTGAGGGTGAGTGTGGGGCGCTAGGGTGAGGGTGAGGCGCTAGGGTGAGGGTGAGTGTGGGGCGCTAGGGTGAGGTTGAGGCGCTAGGGTGAGGGTGAGGCGCGAGGGTGAGTGTGGGGCGCGAGGGTGAGGTTGAGTGTGAGGCGCTAGGGTGAGGGTGTGTGAGGCGCGAGGGTGAGTGTGGGGCGCGAGGGTGAGGTTGAGTGTGAGGCGCTAGGGTGAGGGTGAGTGTGAGGCGCGAGGGTGAGGTTGAGTGTGAGGCGCAAGGGTGAGATTGAGTGTGAGGCGCTAGGGTGAGGGTGAGTGTGAGGCGCTAGGGTGAGGGTGAGTGTGAGGCGCGAGGGTGAGGTTGAGTGTGAGGCGCTAGGGTGAGCTGGTCCTAAGACACGCTGGAACAGCGGATGCTGGGGGAGCCCATCTGAGTGAGCACCTTGTCCAGCCACTGCAGGGGCCCGTTGAGATGCAGCTCTATCCAGCAGGGGGTGCTGGTCACCGTCTGACGCCTGGTGGGAGGACAAAGTTAATATACGGCACCATGGGGCAATCCAAATAAACTCTGAGACTAATGAGAAATGATTCTTCATAAGATGACTCATTTGAGAAATGAAAATATATATATATTTGGACGTGCGCATCAACATGACCAGTCCTTTTCAGAGACACTCTCAGAGCCAACCATGGTTCTAGCAGGTCTGTTTTACTTCCAGGGTGTTTTGAGACTGAAACGTGACACACGCCACTAGGACTCCGGTGGGAATCCCCCTAGTGCTCTGTGCATCGTTCACCTCCCTCCGCTCCTCCCCCACACCCCTGCATGCCTCCAACATTCCTCCCCAGTTACTCAACTCTCTCCAGCCGTCTCGCCCCACCCTTCCCCCCGCCCTCTACCTCTCGCACCAGGGCCTCTCCAAGTAGGCCTGCCGGAGCACAAAGGCCTCTCGCTCTTTGTCCTGCTCTGCCCTGCTCTTGCCCGGCTCCTCAGTCCCCTATCCTGACCACCGGTCGACTGTGGCCCTTCCTGGCCTGGGCAGCTCCACGATGTGACGTTCTAATGCTGTGGAACTCAGACTCCCCCAAACACAGGAGGCTCTGCCAGGCCAAACACACCAGCGGCAACCCAGCTCGCCTCTGCCTCCCTGGAGGCACCTCGTCAGCCACACAGCCATGGCTCTCAGGCACGTTCAACCACAACGTCCACAAGGCTACACCTCAGGCTTTTATTGAAACAAAAGTAGTCTCAGAACAGCAGGGCTCAGAGCCTTTTTAAATGTCTTATCAGATGAGATAAAGAAAAAGGGTGGGCCCTCTACTTGGAACAGTTATGGCAACCTCATACATACACAGGGTATGCTTTGACACACTGAACACAGGAAAACCTGAAGTATTAGTTCAGTAAGTATGTGTTACAATTCTGGGGGGGGGGGGGAAAGTAAAAGTGGACAAAGTGTCTCAGAGAGAGAGAGAGAGAGAGAGAGAGAGAGAGAGAGAGAGACAACTGGGGAAGGAGAGAGAAAAAGTGAGAGTGAGCGAGCGAGGAGATGGAGTAGGCGTGAGAAAGGTAGAGTGGGTGTCGGGTGTAATCAGAGCCAGGTTGTAAGTGGCTCCACATGCTGTGGTGTCTGCAGACAGCTTTTTTTTTTTTTCTCCTGAGGACCAGGGCAGGCCCCCTGTCGGCCGGCCGGCCCCCGGCCCAGCGGACAGCCCTGACCACAGACCACAGAGGGGGGGACAGAGAGCCTGCAAGCTCCCACATTCACTTATGTGTTTATCTAAGAGGTTGTGGTGGAGCTGCTGAGGGGAGGTGAGTCATTCTCTTGCTGCAGTCTGTCGTCTGGACTGAGCCAGGGACAGGGAAGATTTTAAACCCCTAGATATGACTCAACCTCGACAGACAGCTTGCATTAACAAGTTGACATTTTGACAGTACTCTCAAAACAACGATGACTCTCTGTGTGTGAGAGAGCATGCAACGTTTTTACATTCATGGCATAGGGATCGAGTTGTTCAAATTGAGTTCATGAAAAGTCTAAGGAGCTGTGTGTGTGTGTGTGTGTGTGTACCTGTACTCGGCTCCCCAGCCCTTGACGAAGCTCATGCGGATGGTGCACATGCGGGTCAGCTGGTAGACGGCTTCAAAGCCCTGGTTCACTGACTGGGCCAGCAGGGCAGCAAACTCCTGGTTGTTGAAGATCTTCAAATTACATCCTAGGAAATACAAACACACGACCACATCCTGACTCTCTGTGTGCGTGAGCGTGCTGAGTCGGTGGTGCGAGCGTCTGTCTGTGTCTGTGTGTACCAGGGGGGATCTTGCAGACGGTGGCAGGATGCCAGCCGTAGCGCTGGTTGCAGTTGGGACTCTGGACAAAGATGGCATTGTCGCTGAGACACTCGGCAAACACCTCCCCGCCGATGTAGTACAACCTCACCCCCCGACCTGGAAGGGGAGAGAGGGAAGAGGCAGTCAGAGCAGCTCTACCCTCCCTGTGGGGTCGGGCCCAACAAACACGGCAGAGGGGGGAGGAGGAGTGGGAGGGAGGGAGGGAGGGAGGGAGGGAGGGAGGGAGGGAGGGAGGGAGGGAGGGAGGGAGGGAGGGAGGGAGGGGTGGAGGCGCTGTACCGATGTGTCTGCGCGTGAGCTCCACAGCCGCGTTACGGTTGACGTTGGACAGCAGGCCCAGGCAGAAGCGCTCCGAGTTGGACGGGTCGGTGAAGCCGTCCACGGTCAGCGAGGGCTGCGAGGCGTGGAAGGTCTCGCCCACGCGCTGGTTCAGCTCGTAGTAGGAGATGGAGCACCAGAAGGCCGACTCGCAGTACGTCACCGGCTGAAGGTCTGGGAGGAGGAGAAGGGGGGTGGGGGGGGGGGTGGGGGGGAAGAGACGAAAGCAAACAGGAGACGTGAGGGAGGGAGGACAAGGAATGAGCTCTGTGATAAACAAGTTAGGTTAAAGTGGCGTTCGATGTGTGGGGGGGTGGAAAGGTAAAGCAGTCCACAGACAGACCGGTAATTGATGGAGGAGAACACAACGCTGCCTCTTTCCCAGGAGTCGGGTCAGGCCTAGCCTGGTCAGACCAGCCAGCCACGTGAAATAACCATTTCTCTGCTGGTGACCCCCCTAGTGGCCCTCCATCCAGATAGAATAACCAGGCAACAGGATATGATCATTATTACATTACCCTGTGCTGTCTGTGTCAACTCTACCAGAGGACCTCAAAGGGTTAGAGACAAAGGCTTCTTTCATAGTGTATTTCCTCTGCCACCCCCCCCCCCCCCCCCCCCCCCAGGTTAAGCTTCCCAGACCTGCAGTATACCAGCACGGGCCTTCAGCTGCCTCGCTCTCTCCCTTCAACCCACCCACACACGCACACACACCTAGATACACATTCCAATCTGGGCAAGACTGTTGGCAGGTGGTTCCAACCATTTATAAACACAGCCCTGATAAGAATGCTGCTGGCAGTCAGCTGTTTGCTTTTGGGCCTGCTAATCTCTTCGATTGACCAGCACCAGGGAAGTAGCACGATCACACTGGACTCCTAATTGCACAGAGGCCCAGTGAACTCCAGTTATGCCCAGGACATGTCAGATATAATCCTGCAGATTAATATCTTTCCTGGTTGGGAGAGGGCGGTATTTCTAGAGATAAGACAGGTCGCTGAGGAGGGGGCACATCCAGCTCTGTATGGTAGCTGACTGAGGGGTACGGGCTCGACGGTCAGGCAAGCAGGTCCCTGCTGTGGCTGGGATAAAGTCAGCTGGACAACATCCAGAGTTCCACCTTCTGAAGGAAGCCGTGTGATTGTGACCAGATCTGGATCGACATGGGCTCCAACCTCACTAGAACCTCAGAAGGATGGGCCTTGAAGACACGGATGTACGTTTACTTTTCACGGTATCACAAATTGTCCAGGTTTAGCTGCAAGCAAGTTGAAAGTCCTTACCGAGACTGTTGTGAGTTGGCGAAACAGGATTGGGCGACAGACTGGGTGAACCTGCAAGAAGAGAGAGAGGAGGTTGTGAGTGTAGAAGTTAGCGTGTGTGTACATGCGTGTGTGTGTGTGTGTGTGTGTGTTACCTGTGTCCATGCTGTGGTTGAGCAGGTGGTCACTGGTCTCTCCATCCTCACTCAGATACCCTGGAGGAGGGGTTTCTGAAACACACATTCACAAACAGGTCAGCCATGTGCTTTCTTTAAGACGTATGTCAGAGGTCTTTCCGTTCTAGTTTACCGTAAGCTTGTTAGACTAGCACCTTAGTTCAATTTAAATAACAACCTTAAAGACTTAACCTTTCTACAGTATGCCCAATTTGGTGTGTGTGTGTGTGTGTGTGCTAAATGAACAGTTTCATGCAGAATGAAGAGGCTCTCACCCGGGATGTAGTGGCTCTGGGGCTCGATCCCAGCAGGGAAGTTGGTGTTCTCAGGGATGGAGTGGCTGTAGTCGTCCAGAGGAGGGAACTCTGTGGGGACGTCCGAGTAGCGCGGTACCAGGACAGGAGGCAGGACTGCAACACACACACACACACACACGGGTACTCAGTCTCTCACACTGCAGCAGCAGAAGACCTGGACACACACACACACACACTTCAGGCCTGGTCCATGGACGAGGCTGTTGTACTTACTTGGTGTCTCCACGCGCTGGTAGTGGTATGGGTTGACACACACCTCATCCTTCTTGGTGTGGAATGCAAACTCACAGAGGTCGATGGCCCTCAGCTCGTGGTGGGACTGCAGGTCCGGCCAGCGCCACAGGCGACAGTAGATGACGTGAGGAAGGCCTTTCCTGTGGGACACCTGCAGGCGCCCGTCCAGAGACCTGAGGACACGCAACACACAGGACATTAGCCTCCAGCTACAGTATTTTACTGTCACGGACAGGCAGCCCAACCATCACTTATAGGACAGTGTTTCCCCTACCATTATATTAGGGGGGCCCCCCCCGCCAGGTCAAGTTAATTTTGTAAAAAAAAAAAAAAAACTTCTATAGTGCCAGATCACAAAATAAGTCATTTAAGGTTACCTTTCCTATAAAACAGGTCTATAGCTTGCTGTTTTATTAAACAAACTAAATGGCCTTATGTTATATATCTTATTTACACAACAGCATTTCATTTCTGTCTCTACATGGTCGGTCCACCCCCCAAAGTTGTAAACCTAGGGGAAACACTGTAGGACATACCTTCAGAGTAGGCAGGCCCTAAGTTTTGCGCTTTTTCAAAAGCCTTCAATGTACTGTTTGCTTATGAATTCAGTGTATTAGCATGGGCATGAAAGAAGGTATTCTACACCAGACTTCCCTACAGCCCTCTCCAAACAAGGTACACAACTCAACATGAGCTATGAGCCGTCTCAGTATACAAACACTCACATGCCAGACTAGTAATACAAATATGAATCCAACGAGACACTGTAAACGTTCAGGTGTAAACGTTCCAATTCAAGCTCACAGAAAACCCCTCAGGCAGTGGAAGAAAGATACATTGACTGAGAGCTACAAGCGGCCCAGTCTGGTAAAGGCTTGTCTGCGAGCAGAACAGGTCGTTCTGCTGCCTACTGTCAGGTCCGCTCCCTACACAGACCCCAGTGTGGTGGCCCTCTCTCCCCCAGTCCCAGCCTCCTCTGAAGGGCTCACAGACAGGATACGTGTGGTTCTCATTCCTCACGGTGGCTCTGCCTCCTCTGACCAGGCACCAGGGGGGAGACTGAAGGAAAAACACAGACACCCTGAACCCCCCACAGCCTCCTGTCACAGCCAAGACGATAAGCCTGCTCTGCCCCCCACCCCCCCCCCCACCACCACCACCCCCGCATAGACAGCTACTTCCTGAGGGAGTGTGTGCATGTGTGAGTTTAGCAACCCAAAACCAAGAGGCCCACAGAGTAAACTGATCCATTTATCGGCCCTTTTGACATGTAGCCTGCTTGACTGCACTCCATCATGGAGACACTGGTATTTTGAGGTTCATGGCAAACCTACAGTCACACTACACTCTAGGGACAGGGGTGTAGGTCACCATAGCCTGAAGGAAGAGGTTGGTTCATTATGATCACCAGTTACCCACCGACACCAAGCCTTCTGGGTATAAGGTTATGGATAAGGATAAGAGGGTGATAATACACTGTCTCATATTGGCTGGACAGCCTAGTGATGGGTGAAAACTGGATTGGCGCCCCACCTTGACCCACCCCCCCCCCCCCCCCCCCCAGACGCTGGAAAAGCAGCCTCTCCCATGGCCACATCACACAAGGTGATGACAGTGCAGCACAAAGCGGGCTTGTTGTCTGTGCGCAGAACGGCCCCAGGAGATAATGAAGCAGTCCCTGCTACTGAGGCCTGAGGCTACACCACAAACAACCAGCAGTCCACACCCTCCCACAACCCGTGCAGCGCAGACGCCGGATATGAGCATAGAGGCCTGCGTCAAGCTACACTACGCCGGAGCTTATCCTGCACTGATACACATGCGTCTTTACTGGTAGCGGAATCCATGCATCTGCTGGACTGGCTTGGCTTTCACAGTGCTGTCGCAGAGAAGCAGGATGTCTGCAGGCCTCCTGTTCCACACCTCCTATGTGTGCATGTGTGTTGAGGCGAAGGCTTGAAATAAAATAAAGAATAACTCTTCTTCTGAATAATTATTACTTCACAGTGCCATTTTTTTTCCACATAATTCTTAAACTGTATTACATAAATAACTAGAGAGTTCCCACATCCAGCTTCAATCCAACTCTCACTCTATAGTCAAAACACTGACCCTGCCCACTGACTCACCAGTAACAGCCACCCATCTGTCCTGTAAGGACTTGTAGAAGCATTTCAAACCCTCAGGGAAAAAGACTCATCGTTATGGCTTGTCACCTCGCTCAAGCAAGAACTAACCAAGGCAACAGGCTTCATACTAATGAAGACCTCTCTCTCTCTCTCTCTCTCCATATTTATATATAAGTATATTGATAATTTCAGATAACTCGTCTGGCATGTCATATTTTGGCTAGGTTACTGACATCTGCCCTGATATAACGGTTAATAAGGGTAGCTGCCATCAAACCGGCCTAGCCAGCAAGTTGCATTAGGACATACTGTAACAGGCTTAGTTAGCTACGCTAGCTAACTGCTACTAGCTTGGGCAAATACTAGTCGTGAGGCCACGACACAGATGTATTTACCAGATATGAGCTACCTAGTGCTAACGTTCGTTTAGCATATACACAAGCAATTAAAAGTAGAATTATGCAGTACCTTGTAACAGTAATTTATGCTGTAACTAGAATTAAGTGCAAACATGCACATTTAAAATATAAAGGGGCTGGTAGCTAGCAAAATCGAAATACTCCGTATAAGCTGTCATTGCCAAAACCTCGCTAGCTAGTACTAGATTGATAACTAGCGTAGATATGCTACAGTACTTATAACTAATCAATGGGTACTAAATATGTCGTACCATTAACATTCGAAAAAAAATCAAGTGTTGAATAGCAATGTTGAGTGATAAACAAGCGGTGAACTGTTCATCATGCAGTCTAATACAAGCTAACAAGTATTAAACCATAACAACGCAGCTCGCTATCAGTACAGTAGCTAGCGGTTACTACTTGCTACTGTAGTCAGTACTAGCAAGCTACTAGTCTAGCTGTCTAGCTTGTGACGTTCGTTAGAGCCACCCAAATAGAAGGTTAGCTAGTTAGCTAGTTACTTTTACCTCGGAATAGTTATGCATTTCGTGTTTATATTCTGCGTTGTAATGGCTTTTTCCAACTCGTCCAGTTGTCCCGTCTTTTTCAACTTTTTCACCAGACTTTTGACAGCCTTTTCACACCATTTCTCCTCTTGTCCATTCTGCTCCCCCTTCTTCCAGCCCAGAAGCCTCTTTACAATCGGAGGAGTGAAGGGCAATATCGACATCTTGAGATTGTCAGTGAGAAGTAAGTTACGTTTCAAGACCGTATTATGGCCCTCCTAAAAATCTAGACACACAATTCACAAAAACGTCGCGGTCTTCTTCTTGTCAGAAATGTTAAAGCTCGCTGGCAACGGGAATGCTGTGTGCGCTCGACGGCCGCTCGCGGTACTCAGTTCAAGTTGACTGGCTCTCTTTTCTGTGGACTTCTCTCCGGGCGTTCTAATCGCCCGTCTGCCCCTCCCCCTACACACAAGAGAATACAACCATGTTCAGTTAATGTACTTTTTCCGTTATACTTTGCATGTTTTTTGTGTACTTTGTTATGTGAGATTAGTAGGCCTACATGCTTCATTTTATACACTAATTGTGTAAAACCTTCGGATATTTAAACTTTTATCTCTGTTTTATCACACATTGACAAATTAAACTGTCATAATCTCGATACACAGTTAAACCCTATCAATATGTTGAATAAAAACTCTAGAGCACAAATATATGCAAGTCTGGTTCATTGAGTGTCATTGATGGTCTCGAAATTTAATCTACTACAATTAATTATTTTGTATTGCCATCAACAATTACAAAGGTTATTAAATACAGAAATGTTACATATGCTGGCCATATTTTGTGGAGAAGAGACCAATTCCTAATTTACAACCATGGCATCCTTAAATAGATGACCCTCTCTGAGTAATCCTTTGATGCCCCTCATAAAAGTGATTTAATTTCACCTTGGCTGCATCAGTCCACAAATGACGGAGGTGACCGGGCTTGCAGGTCTATTTTGGTCTGTTTGTATGGTGTTATTGATAAGTACACCCCTAGCTGGCGGCCTCCTGGTAAACAGCACTGTGCCTGTGCTATAATTATCCTTAACCAGAGGCTCCTCATGATAGCCCCCTCTCCTTCTCTCTATTTTTAACTCCCATCAATGACTACTGGGAGCTATTTTTACATAACCACTTGGCCAGCACCTTACATCCTGTCCGCATGCATGGACAGGAGCTGGAATATAAGGTTTCATCCTTAATCCAAAGCAAATTGGACACTGATAGCACTTCTCAGTGGAAATATCAGCTGATACGCATGAGGACTATTAGGCCTAAGTTTATATTATGTATAGAGTGCATATCAATACTAATAGCATTTGTTTGTGTTCACCCTAGTTTCTACTTTTTTTTGTCTAACTTCAATGTTTCCTGTTTCAAAATAATGATGACACATTATATTATAGATTTCCAGTTGAATGAAAAGTTACTCAACTTTTGTCACCTCCTTTCTGATTTCTCTTTACCAACACAATCTAAGCACTAGCGGTAAAAGGAAATGAACAGAGCACAACAGGACATAACAAGAGGGCATAACAAGGAAGTAACATCAAGATGTGTTCCACAGAGCTTTAGTTGCCGGATGGAGACTGTGCGAGTGTTTCTACCATGTGCACTCTACAGAGGCCTGCACAAGCCCAGCACCTGTTTACACCCAAGGGACAGGGGCAGGACAGCTGGTGTGGAGTGTGTGTGAGTGTGTGTGAGTGTGTGTGAGTGTGCGTGAGTGTGCGTGAGGTTGAGAAGCGCGGGGGCTGGGAGTGGGGGATCAGCGGAACGTGCTGCAGAAGGGGGCAGATGGGCTGAGGCAGACAGGGAGAGGTCTTAAGGCCGGAGTAAAGAATGATTTCGGACAAAAGGCATGACGGCTGGCTGAATAGGTAATGACTGCAGACAATCCTATGGACAACAATGGCATTGTGGTGGACCTCTCACAGTGTTCATGGGAAGCAAGCTGGGCAGGGTAGGGGGAGAGACGTTATCAGCTGGACTGTCCTTACAATGTTCAGACAGAGAGGGGTAATGGATTAGAGAGTAAACAGGGGCTTGTATGTCTGCACTTAAACTCTGCAATATAGTGGGGTCTGGCAGCTGAAGGGGGAGGGAAGTGAGATGCTTGTTAAGAACGTTTTTTCACATATCAGACTATGCCCAAACTTGTGTGTCTGAGTATATGTCATACCATTTTATTTTCACACTGTGCTCCTTATGTCATTAAAAAAAGCAGCATACATTTTCCTTGTAATACCCTGCAATTAACTTTGGAAGTAATTGCAGTCTCTGAGGATGTGAGACCATCACCGTTGTTATTACTGCACAGCCCAGTCAGGGTGGGGTGAGGTTCCCCCGCAAAATCTCTACTTGCTTTAATCTGCCCTCATACTGCAAGCTGTTATCTACTGCTGGCAGTCATCAATCTCTCCCCAGACGCTGACACCTCCAAATCTGGGACAGCAGTGACCATGTACCCCTCGCTCTCCCTGCCTTGAACCAAACCTCCTAATATCCTCCTCGTCGTCATCTATACCCCTCCTTCCCTCTCTGCTCCCTATCGCGCCCTTCTGTCCACACGCGCCGCGACACAATCGTCTGAACTCATCCTAAACTCTGCAAGAGCAGACCTTAGCGAGACGGTGCTCATGACATTTTACTTCACTATAGTATCCCTGGTGGTCTAGTGGTTAGGATTCGGCGCTCTCACCGCCGCGGCCCGGGTTCGATTCCCGGTCAGGGAACTACTTTTTGAAAAGCGGTGAAAACAATCCATTCTCTGATTTTTCCCCCAGTAAGGCAGCGTTGCATGGAGGACCTCACAAACACAAAGCGCGCACTCTGTCCCTAATCTGCAAACCCACAGTGCCGTGTTTGGCGTTAATATTTCCGAAAGCAAGGAACGAACATTAAAATAACAATAACAATGTCTCGCTATACACAATGTCTCGTATATACATATATATATATATTGATATAACAATGTATTTTAGATATATAATCTTGTACAGATTTGTAACATTCTTAACGAATATACTTGGTGTTCAAAGTCATGTTCAGAACTTGAAGCAATGAGTTAAAGATAGTGTGTTGCCACCTAGTGGTGTTGTGCAATCATTACTGCCTTGCAACACAAATTCTGACAAAATAAAGGGGGAGTCAAGTCAATTTCATGGCTAGAACCAGTTGAGTTATGTTTCAAGGGATATCATTTGTTACTTTTACACTAATGCCTTTATATATACATATGATGTTATATAAGAATATATAAGCTTGTCTTCCGCCTTGGCTTAATTTGTGAAACCATTGTCAATCAAACTCGAGCAAGAGGAAAGTATGTGAAATATGAAAATATTTTATATTAGAACTAATTATATTATTTCACCTATTGCAGCTTTAAGAAACAAACTATTAAGTATGAACTATTGAGAATTGTTAGTATCAGTACATCCCAGTACATCCCAGTACATCCCATTTCATAAACACAATTAAAATATTTATTGTGAGCAATGGTCCCTGGTAATGTTTTCGTGATTTTAAAGCTTTGCTGAATATCTCCTAAACTTACATATGTATGGAATCCCACACTTGGCCATGACTCATTAACTTCTTCCTGAGGCTAAATGGTTTGCATTGTGCTCAGCCCTTTATTTATGACTAGTATCTCTACCTTGGATGAGCTCTTTGAAGAGCTGGCAAAGCTGCTGTAAATGATGGACACACAATGGTTGTGATATGTGTTCTCTTGCTTTAATGCAGAATCAAAACAACACCATCATGACAACCTATGTCTCGACCCCCCCCCCCTACCCCCCCCCCCCCCTCACACACACACACCTAAACACACACACAATGGTTCACATCACCACCCAAACTAATCATTGTGAAATTAGTTTTTGTACAATCAGGAGCTCCCCTGCTAAGAATCCCTGTCACTATCCATATGCATGAAATTGCTGGAGTTAATACGTGTTATGAAACGTGGGTAATGCAGTGAATAATTTTAGCTGCACGTCGTAATGTTATTTCCCATTAAACAGGGGACTATTGTGGAGTCAGAACCCTTTGGCTATGCTTGTAAATGGCTATGTATGGATAATTAAGCAATACTCACGAACATGAAAACTTGCCTATTTTGAAGGGCCAGAGGCTTGACAAGGCCCCTCTCATGTCAGGACAGAGGATGGGGTAGGCCCATCCATCCTTGTGTTTCATTGGTCGACAGGGGAAAGACTTCCCTGCTATAGTTATTTTTTCTAATGGTGTATGGAAAAGATCTTTAGACATTAAGCTACTAATCTAAAAGAACAAAATGCTACACTGTTTAATTAGTTCACTGTAGAAAAAGACATTTACCTCATACATTGTGCCATTAAGTTTACGCACCTTTGATTCTGATGCTCCAAGCAATACAATAAAACTCTAATGCTTCTAAAACCCTTTCCACAGGGTGTGAGATAAGTACTTATCCATAACCATAACTGATGTGAATTTCAGTTTGGCTGTGTGATATGATAATTTTAAATTTTATTAGACAATGAACGCTTGTATCATCTTGACATTTATTGTAATGAGACGAGACTGGTGATAAGAGCCAAAGTATTATAAACTGTTTTTGTGTCGTCAATGTTGCTGACATTTTAAATATCAAGTTTCAAGCCAATGTGATGAGAATACATTCAGTGGTCTATGCAGATTAGGAAAGCGACTGTGTAAAATGGAACAATTGCAGAACTTACAGTTTGAGGTCTAAATCTGGTCTGTGTCTTGAATCGTTCCATGGAGTCCAGACAGGAGGGCTCCAGCCCCGACCCCAGCCACAGCCCCAGCCCCGTCCCCAGCCCCTACCCCAGCCCCAGCCCCAGCCCCTGCCCCAGCACCAGCCCCGACCCCAGCCAAAGCCTAAGTCCCAGCCCCAGCCCCAGCCCCAGCCCCGACCCCAGCCCCAGCCCCAGCCCCAGCCCCAGCCCCAGCCCCAGCCCCAGCCCTAGCCCTAGCCCCAGCCCAACCTCAACTAGCACCACGCCTTTTTATATCCACCACATACTGTATCCCACATGGGGTTAATGGCACATCAAACCTGCAGAGTGGGGCCAACGATCTGATCTAAGCACAAGGTGCACGGCCACTGAGCCCGTCACACATTATTACACTTGTCTGTAAGTGTGCACAGTGAATGAAGAAGTGGTGTACAGTGCTTGCAGGCAAGGGGTTAATGTGTGGTGTAAAGCATGAGAGATGATGCCGTTATCATCTGGCAACACTGCGGGACTTCACCTTTTTGGGAGAACAAGGAGAAATATGTACATAGGCTGGGGGATGAAATGGTGTGAATGAATGAAACGCTGGTGTCTGATGCACTTGTGCAGGCTGTGGATGAAGACACCATGTAAGTGTTGCAGTGTTGCTGATGGTTATCTCACAGTCACGGAGAGTAGCGCTTGGGGGAAACACAACACCACGATCACCAACAACTGATTCATTTCTACTTGTAAAGAACATACTCTGACTATGACGTTGAACTGTGTGTTTGGAGGACGCATTCCCCCAGCCAGAAGGCCCAGACGTTAGCATGGAACACAGAGAGAGGGAGAGAGAGAAACATGTTCATGGGCTGTAGTGTTTGTCTCTATACCAGAGACCCGAATCTGTGGGGATCAACCCACTCAGAGGCAGAAGCATTTAGACTGGGACAACTTCGTTTCATCACATACACAACATACCTCTGATAGCTGTGCTCTTTCAAATCCATATGTAAACCATTTCCCGTTCTTCTCCTCCTCCTCCTCATCCCCTCTTAAAACCACAGGCTCATTACTGCATCCTTTACAACATGGCTCTACCTAAATGCCATGGATTTTTCCACCCCTTTCCTGGCCCGCTCTCAGTCTTGCAACCAGCAGCTAAAAGAGTGTCCATAAGGACATATTTTCCAACAAGGGGGTTGGGAAGGTTCAGATAGGCTTTTTGCTGTGGATACTTATGTAGCAGTCTGTGTTTTACCCACAATTGCTTAGCTTGATAAGCAATTGTGTTGTATCATAATGTGAAACTCTAACTCTCATTGAATGTCCTGTTTACACACAAGTTCAGTAATGCCTGACTGTTCAATCTCAGACAGACTGGCATAAGTGTTTCATCCAAAGACTTTCCAGATTTCTAATTTCAGGTTTAAAGACATGACTGCACACAATCTTGCTAAAGACTAAGTAAGCAAACTAATGAGACCGTGGCCCTCCCATGCTCCCCCTCCAGCCCCCCTGGAACCCAGATCAAGGCCAAATCAGTCTGAGGAACATGGCCCCTACGCTCTGCAGTCTGAGGAACATGGCCCCTACGCTCTGCAGTCTGAAGAACATGGCCCCTACGCTCAGCAGTCTGAGGAACATGGCCCCTACGCTCTGCAGTCTGAGGAACATGGCCCCTACGCTCTGCAGTCTGAGGAACATGGCCCCTACGCTCTGCAGTCTGAAGAACATGGCCCCTACGCTCTGCAGTCTGAAGAACATGGCCCCTACGCTCTGCCGTCTGAGGAACATGGCCCCTACGCTCTGCAGTCTGAGGAACATGGCCCCTACGCTCTGCAGTCTGAAGAACATGGCCCCTACGCTCTGCAGTCTGAGGAACATGGCCCCTACGCTCTGCAGTCTGAGGAACATGGCCCCTACGCTCTGCAGTCTGAAGAACATGGCCCCTACGCTCTGCAGTCTGAGGAACATGGGTAGGGAGGTGGGGAGGGTGGGTAGAGAGGTGGGGTAGAGAGGTGGGGAGGGTGGGTAGGGAGGTGGGGAGGGTGGGTAGGGAGGTGGGGAGGGTGGGTAGAGAGGTGGGGAGGGTGGGTAGGGAGGTGGGGAGGGTGGGTAGAGAGGTGGGGAGGGTGGGTAGGGAGGTGGGGAGGGAGGTGGGGAGGGTGGGTAGAGAGGTGGGGAGGGTGGGTAGAGAGGCGGGGAGGGTGGGTAGAGAGGTGGGGAGGGTGGGTAGAGAGGTGGGGAGGGTGGGTAGAGAGGTGGGGAGGGTGGGTAGGGAGGTGGGGAGGGTGGGTAGGGAGGTGGGGAGGGTGGGTAGAGAGGTGGGGAGGGTGGGTAGAGAGGTGGGGAGGGTGGGTAGGGAGGTGGGGAGGGTGGGTAGGGAGGTGGGGAGGGTGGGGAGGGAGGTGGGGAGGGTGGGTAGAGAGGTGGGGAGGGTGGGTAGAGAGGTGGGGAGGGTGGGTAGGGAGGTGGGGAGGGTGGGTAGGGAGGTGGGGAGGGTGGGTAGGGAGGTGGGGAGGGTGGGTAGGGAGGTGGGGAGGGTGGGTACAGAGGCCATAACGAGAGACTTCCTGGGACCAGAGACAAAGCCAGGGCTCAAAGTGCCAGCGACTGAGGACAGCCCTCCCACCCAGGCTAGACGCTTCCATCACCCACACCTCAGGCTGCAGCAGGCCTCAAAGCTTGCACACACACACCCACACACACACACACTAAGCAAATAATGTGTAAAACTTTCCCTCCTCTTGAAAATGAGCAGTTTTAGATGTGCACCACAAGATGGCAGTAGGAGATACACAATCCTAAAACATTATTTTTAAAACCAGAATACACAGTTTATGTTATAAACGTGTTTCCAGGTCGGTGATATGCTTGTTTATGGATGTATAGGCTTGAGTACGTATGTAAAATGGGTAAATAACCCCTTCAAGGAATACATCCACAGGAGTGCCAGCCAAGCCTTCGGTGATGTCATGCTCATGAAGCGGGTCTATGTTCTTTACTGGAATATCCTGGAGCAGTTGTGAAACTTTTCACGGTGCCACCTCCCCATCTGTCTCTGAGGGTGTTATGAATCAAAATTACCCAGAGAAAAACAATCAGTACTGGCACTATGAATGGGTTTGATAATTTGGTATACTTGCCTGCTGTGTCGTATTATGCAACCCCTTAGATTCTTGGGTATAGTGGCTAACATTTTTAAGTGAGTAAAATAACACTGTTTATATCTTGGCAGGAGTGTGTGGTCTGATTGAAATGATTCTTTATTAAGAAACTAATGATGGTTTCAATGTTTCACCTTGAGGAAGGGAAACATAAAGAAACAGCTTTGAATGATTATGCAGACAACAACAAAGAAAGAGACAGAGAGTTACAGATAGAGGACCAGAGAAAGGAGAAGTCGAACGAAGAGAAAAAATGGTGTAAGGAAGGAAAGAGCTGGACTCATACAACAAGCTCCTGTAATTCATTTTGAGCGCTTTGGGGGTGAAATATTTTTTCCTGTTTTGTCCTCATTTACGTAACAGAAAATAATATCCTATAAAAGCCAATATATTACTGTCTTTGAACTTGATGAAAGTTTTCAGTTCCACTGGCTAGTGGGGTTTTTGGAGGGGGGAGATTTGAGAGTTAGACGCAGGACTTCCCAGCAACTGCCTCCAAACCTCCACACATGTTTCTGATAGACCTCCACAAGCCCTAATAATCTAGGCCGACTCATTGAGAAAGAGAGAGAGAGCGAAGAAAGACAGGAAGAGGGGAGAGAGAGAGTGAGAGAGAGAGAGAGAGAGAGAGAAGGAAGAAGGAGGAAGGGAGAGAGAGAGAGAGAGAGAGAGGGGGTGAGTAGGAAAAGATGGAGGGATGGAGAGATGGAGAGATAAATGGCTTGCATGATTGAAAAGAGAGGGGCGGGTGAGATGGAGACCGAAAAAAAAAAACTGAAAGAGAGGGAGAGAGGAGAAAGGAGTGACAGAGGGAGGAGGGGAAAAGAAACATGTTTTGAGCCCAGAACTGCAGCCTAGCTCTCTGCAGACAGTTCAATCTAATGTGGAAGATTTGTTTGTTCTCTCCTTCCAAATCCTTGGACTCAAGCTGATATTTATTGAACTCTATTTGGACAGGCGAGATCACTCTGCAGTGCTCCTCTTTGATGTTGATCAGTTTTATCTACTAGTACTAGTGGTACTACATTGCAAATACCTATTGCAACATCCCTAACTGTACACCAGCCTTTGAACATGACCCAAGTATAGAATTCCTTGTCAGAAACTGAAGACCGGGGCTAGTCTATGTGAAAATCAATAATAAATATATTCAAGGCAATGAAACAAAACAGGGTAAATGTCTTTGGTGCTTATTTCTTCAAGGCGCAGCTGTGTGTGGACCTGGTCTAGCTGCTGAAAGAGCTGAATCAGTGAACAGCAGCAGCAGCAGCTCCTCAGAGAACTAACACCACACACAAGGCCGGCCGCGCCTGTGTCTGAAACACAATGTAATCCTTCACGCTTAATTTCCTCTCATCCTTCATAAATCACCATTAGACCTGTGCGGATAGACAGGCAAGTGTAAACACCTGTTGTGGTGCGTGTCTGGACTCCATTCTGCGAGTGTGTGTGCGCATGCCTCTGTGTGAATGGTGTGTGTGTGTGTGTGTGTGTTTGTGTGCGTGTGTGTTTGTGTGTGTGTGTGTGTGTGTGCGTGCCTGTGTGTTATTTGGGGGGCTTGGGGGGAGGTATTTGTAAGAGAATCCATTGTGGGAAGCTGGATATGGGAGAGGAGGAGGTTGGACTGTGAAATCAGAAACAGCTCCAGCGGCCTACAAAGAAGCCTCAGCTGGAATAACTCACTCTCAAAAGTTACTCTTCTTCTCCTGAGTGCAGGCAGACAGGCGCTTCTCCCCATGAAGGAGAGGAGGGCCGACCGATCCCGCCGTGCACCTCCTTCTCTTCAGTGTCCTCAGGCAGAGAGGGGAATACTCTCCATGCACACACACACGCACACGCACATACACACACGCACACACACATGCAGGGACATATGTGCAAGCAAGCATGCTTGCGCGCACACGCAAACAGACGCACATACACGCACACTTGGGAAGTGCTACGAAAGGGTCTAGATCTCCAGAGACCTGAATGAACAACTCATTCCACAGAATGTGAGAGGAACATTTAGAAATTTGACAAGACCTGACTGTGGAAAATTTAGAGTACGCTGGTATCCAGATACAGCAGAGTTTATGTGTTACGGTTCTCGGTTGTGAACATGTAATAAACTACAAATCAAATGGCAAAAGCAACAGAGTTGATTTTGTAGGCAAGCCCCCCATCCCCCCTGCTGCTCTCCTGGTTTGCTGTGGAGGGTCTCTGTGGCCTTTGGCCCGAGCTGAGCAGATGAGATCTTCCTGGATCTGGGCACCGTCAGGGCTGTGCCTGCCAGGTGGAGGCCTGACCTGGTGTGTGTTTGAGTTTAGGAGCCGCTGAGACAATGCAAACACAGACAGATACACTGCAGCCATGGCTTCCTCAGGTTGACAAAGGAAAGCAAGCAACAACAATTAGGTAAAGTAAAAAGGTAAATTGTGCATTTGTGTTTGTGTGAGCAAGGAGGGGGTTGAGTGTGTGGCTGAACGTCAGTGTTGAGGCCTGCAGGCTTGTTTAGCTGACCTCAGTGAAAGTGAACCTCATGACAGAAGGTCTGGCTTTGTCTGTGTGCCCGGGCCACTCTGGTGCCAGACGGTCTGCCGGCCGCCGTCTCTGCTTGCTTCTAACTGCTGAGAACATCCGATCCCCTCGGGGAGGCCTGGGGAAGGAGGGGGGGGTGGGAGGCGGGGGGGAGGGGAGAGGGGGGGCGGGGGGAGGGGGGGGGACACACACCACTCGACCCTCTGCTCTCAGTCTTCGTCTCTGTCTCTCAACAGAAGGAACGAGCATTAGCCAGGTCCTCAGCCGGCATGTTTATTATGTGTGTGTGTGTGTCTGTATATATGTGTTCTGGGTGTAGATTGTGGCGGCGTGTGTTTAAGGAAGGAGACGAAAAGACTGAAAGAAAGACTGAAAGAGGAGCAGTGTTAGACTAAGCCTGGGGAGCATTTGACCATGAATAGTACACTGTAAACACAACCGAATAAGACATCAGCTGTACAGTTCATTCCTTTTTCTAGTTAACATCCCACAGCAGTAAACAATGCTTTCTATGTCTTTCATTGATATGTTCTCTTTAATCCTTCCACTAATTCATTTGTCATTCATGGGGCTACAGGTATGTGGTCTGACAGACACAAATCTAAAATCTAATCACCACCAGACGTCCATGTTCAAGCATGACGACAGACTTCCATTCAGTTCCAGAGCAATGTGTGTGTGTTTATGCGAGGGTGTGTGTGTGCGCTGTCCTCTACAAGCCCCATCCCTTTCTCTCTCCGCATGCACTCCACACATGGTTGTCCCGGAGCATTCTAGAAAACCTGAAGTTAAATATATGGAATGTTGTCATCTTTAGGCATTGCGTAATGTTGGGTGGAGTAGTTTCCCTTCCCCCCAAAAAAGTGTCTTAGTGAAATAGTACAGGTTCATTCTGTGTTCATGGAGTAAGGGAGTTTTGTTATGAACTGCGGTGGAAATGAAAGGAAAGTTACGAAGAAGAGAGAAGCTGAATGAACGTTACCTCGGCCAGCCTGCTCCGTGTCCGGGGGCTGCTGTGGGAACACATACCTGTCTGACTGCAGGGAAAAGTCCAAGCCAAAGCAGGTGGGGATACACAGTCTCCCAGCGCTGATGCATGGACCAATAGGAGGAGAGGGAGGGAGGATGGAGGGAGGCTGAGAACAAGGGATGGAGGGAGAGGAATTGATGGAGGAAGGGGAAGGCAGAGGGAGGAAAGGATAGAGGAATAGTCAGGAGGGAGGGATAGAAGCAGGGAGAGGTAAAAGGAAGAATTGTGGGAGGAAGAGAGAGAGAGAGAGAGAGAGAGAGAGAGAGAGAGAGAGAGAGAGAGAGAGAGAGAGAGAGAGAGAGAGAGAGAGAGAGAGAGAGAGGAAAAGTGGAAGGGAGAGGGAGATTAACACAACAGGGCCCCAGGTACCGGCGGTAACCCAGCTCATTGTGAAGACAAACCGAATATACCAATGTTGTGTGTGTGTGTTCATGTAAGTGCATGGGTCTGAGCGAGCGAGAGAAAGGGGAGGAACAACACAGCAATGAGAGTTGAGAAACGGCGAGAGTTGAAGACACCGTTCGTTTCTGGGACGTCGGAGAAAACTTGGGAGGAATATTTTACGTGTTAAGATGTTCCAGCTGAGCAACATGAGGTGATGAGAACTCCTGGTTTACTGCTGCTCCACTGAGCCAAACCCACACTTAACAAACTGATTTCACCATAACAGAGGGCAACCTTAACTCTGAACTCACCCCAAACAACAATCCACCAAAAGGACACAGGGTTTCAAGTTAATACGTTCTTAACTTCAAAGCCTTTTAAGGTATTTGGATTAGATAATATAACAGGGAAATCAATGAAACCGGTAGACATATACAGTATATGTGACAAGATGGTAGAATTCCCTTGGCGACTATCGTGTTCCACTGAAAATGTTGTGTACACCTGGATGTGAGAATAGACATGACAGACTCGGTGACAGCTGTTGTCTGAAAAGCTAGGAGCAGCGAGCAGTCATCTGTAGCCCAGATTCCGCTGGATTTGTCCAGTAGCAACCCCCCCCCCCCCCCCCCCCCCCACACACACACACACACACACATACACACACAACCAGGGGACCAACAAGGCCCAAAACATGGCTGAACATCTGGAACCTCAGCTGGCTAACTGACAGACACCTTCTGTGTATCCTGACGGTTCCCTGCTAATGTACATTCTCACTCAGACGGCCTGTGTCTCCACTCGCAGGCACTGTTGGGCAGAGGTCAAATAAAGTTCAAATGCCGTGAGAAACAATCTGGCTTCCAAAACGACACGTCTCTGAAGGTGTGACCCTGTGTGCTTACACCTGGTGAAAACCACAGATTTTATGGATAGATTTTGTCATGTGACGTCGCAACCACAAACATGTCATGTACATCTACCCATTAAAGTCTTACAAGCAATGCAAGCATTCTGGTTGGATAGCGTTGCAAAAGAACGTTGAGATGTTTGTACGTTCACATATTATGATGACAACCGGCATTTTCTGCTCTGACAGTTGAAATGATCAGCTCTCACACTCTTTCAACAGCCATTCTCCTTGGAACTATGGAAATTATCACATTTCAGCACCAAAATCCACGTGGAATTCTTGGTTAGTCAGAACATCAAAGCATATCATTCAAGCTTTCAGTGTCGCAAGTGTGGATGTTATTTCATTGGCTCGTAGAAATGCGAGGACACATTTCAGTGAGGCTGCATTTACATCCATTATTTATTATGATACTGTCGAAAACAATTTGATCTCCCAAATTGTTTAAATGATGAGCTATTGAATGTGAATGTTGCAATGTTTCTAAAGCAGTGGTGCAACATTATAGCAAAACAGATGAAATTGGATTTCCAACCAAGTTATTATTGAAAACTTTGACATGAGGAAATGGACGTATAAATGTATCAGAATCAGAATGTTCCCCATTGTCTGCAAAGGGGCAGAAAATAAACATAAGGTGCAGACAATAAACGTAGTATGCCTGTATGCCTACAACGTATGCCTGTATTATAACAAATCATTTTATTTATCAAAATAAAGAGTAGAATAGACATGCCTGTCTCTGTACATATAGCACCCATAAGTGTGATAAGTGTGAGAAGATGATTTTAATGAGCTCAAGTTCAAAAGTGTCATTTCAGAATCAATACCAGACACCTCAATTCCAAACTTTTTTCCTTGCATTTTTCTCACTGAACAAGGGTTGACAAGTTCCTGTCATTCCTGTTTGGATGGAGAGAGATCCAACAAAAGCCTCCTTGTTTGGGACTTACCCCTGTCAGACAGTACACTTTGATATTAAAAACGTGCTCGGGGGGAGGGGGGGGGGCAGTGGTGGAGAGAGGGTGGGAGTGAGAGAAAGATGAAAGGCAGGAAAACAAACTCCTACTGTCTCCCAAACCCATGTCTGTAGGTGTGACCCCATAATGGACTTGCAAATATTTGTGCAGTCAAAACAAAATAAAAAAGCTCTTTGACTCAATGCAAAGCTGCTTCAGTCCATCTCCCCTAATGGGTCACTGTCTATTCTCTGTTTCCCTTTAACACTGACCACACATTGACACAGACAGAGGCTCTCTGTGGATGTCAGGTGGTGAACAGGCCTCCACACCACTCACTCTGCCAGAGGGCAGAAATCCCCTGATATTGAACCTCAGCGTGTGAGCCTCTGCCAGAGACCTGCAATACTGGCAGACCTGTGGTGGGGCATGAAGAAAAAAAAAACTGACAGTTGCCAAAAACAACAACAAAAAAGAAACATCTCATGCCAAATTTACTTTTCCCTTAGTTTAAACATCGGAGCCAAGTGAACACAGACAGGAAGAACAGGTGAGAAAGGTCAAAGGTCAGAGATGTTTGGACTTGTTTCCCAGAATCCCAAATATTTGTTCACATCAAAGAAACGTGGGCCAAGAAATCTCAGTACCATGTATTCATTTTAATTCCGTCTCTCACAAATACACTGCTCATACAGGATCAGAATCCGCTAATCAAACTTAACCGAAAGTCTTTTCAGTTTCCAGCTTGATCTGGAGCCAAGGAATGAACAGGCGTCAGAAACAGGGAAATCTCTACTCCTATCAGCCAGAACTGACAAGCTAAGGCATGTCTGTCTTTCAGTAAGAATGCAGAAGCAAGTGTAATGAAAATGTTCTTTCTCTCTCTTTACTTCTAAGGCGCCTGCTATTGTTTTGATTTGGAAGTGCCCTCGGGGCAGTTATTACAGCATTTATATTAATACTTTCTTCTTGTTGTTCATACAGGCAAGAAGAGAAAAGAGAGACAGACAGCCATTACATGGCTTCATATGTGGTGCTGCATACAGACGGTATTGATCCACAGAAGAAAGGATAGCCGTTCCGTCTGTAAGTGCATTGTTGTTTTCCACACAGTTTGTTGAGTGCCAGTTGACCATTAAACTGTAATGGTGATGATGAGAAATAGCCGAAGGAGCAGGTTATCTGGCATCGAAGAGGAGCGAGAGAAAGACCGGAGCGGAGAGAAGAGAAGAGTCGCTGCGTCAGCCCAAGCGAACCCAGCTTCGGTAGCTGGGGGCTCATTCCTAATGGGGATTCCTGACCTTGTTAATGGCTGTAAGAACATCGTCAGCTCCGTCAGCTCTGACAGGCTGCCGCCACTCGTACCTGCAGCCACAGGCAAGGGGCTGGCTCACATAAATCTGCCCAGGAATCCATGAGAACCCAGAGCTTCTCACCGAGCGCCGTGCTGAGGTGTAGTGGTCTATGTAGTGTTGGTCTATGTTGCCCCTATGTTGTAGTAAACATAGACTGCAGCAAAACTGAAAGAGCCCCTTGACAGTTTGCTTTACTGTCACCAACTCAGACAGTTACAGTTTTTCTCAATTGTTTACACACAAATACTGGTACTTGAGACACAATGACCACAACATGTAACTCATGCACCAACCCCATGAACCAATTCTGCTAAACTACAAGCACAATTCCTGCTTTACACTCAAATTGCAGTTCTAAAACACACTTTTTTCAAAACACTAAACACAATTCTCTGCATTTGGCACAATTTTCATGAAGAAAATCTTTTGTTTTCACAAGGAACACACTGCCATTCATATACGCACACCGACTCATCGCATGGACAAACACCTGTCACACAGTTTTACAATTAGCAATCAGAGCTTTAGCATAAAAGGGCAACAGGTGACCTCTTCTGTTTTTGAGCAATGGATGCCAACATTGGAAACAGAGGCAGAGGCAGAGGAGTGAGAGTAAGAGGAGGAGGACAGGGAGGACGAGGATGAGGAAGGCCAAGGACCGTAACCTCTGATGAGATCCGAGCCGCTTTGGTTGACCATGTGGTCAACCATGGTCTAACAATGAGGGAGGCTGGGCAAAGAGTACAGCCAAATTTGAGCAGGTACACTGTAGCATCCATCATCTGGACTTTCCGAAATGAGAATAGGTAAGAAATCTACTCTCACTACAAAATTGCAGTAGGCCTACTGCATATCAATACAGTACTCAATGAGTACAGTAGTACAGTATTGCCTGTGGACTGTTCTGTAGGACTGTAAAAATAAAGTATGTTTCAAGTATTTGGAAAATGTATTCCTACTTTGTATTCCTACACAGTATTTACAGTATTTTACTATTTGTTTGGCAGAACTGAAAGATTACCAACACAAGGTGGTTGGGAACGTCCTCTGTCTCCTGAACAGGAAACTGAAATCATGAACATGGTCCTAGAAAATAACACCATAACATTACGGCAAATACAAAGAAAAATAATAATAATGTAATTGTATACACTATACAGTAAATTATTCTGTTGTTTTGTATGTAGACCACTGTATGTGCAACTTTGTGTTGGTTGGGATGTACACTGTGTACATTGTTTTTCTGGGAAAAATACGTAAAATATATTTGTTATCGTGTATTTCTGTCTTCTGAGTATAAAAACAATATTCTCAAATATTTTACAACACACTTACGTATGTACTGTCTGTGGTACAGTAAGTGTAACACTGAACAAAAAAAGGCCAAACTCACTATGATGAATGAAGAAGAAGTGTTTTCCATTCATCATAGTGTTTTACATTGAGCACATCAGTGTTCAAATGGTTCTTATAAATGTCTATTCATATGATGGTTTGTGTTTGTCATTTGAAAACAAAATACAATTTTGAGATTAAATAACATTGTTTTGAATGTAAAGTTTAATTTTGCAGGAGAAGTGAGGGGTTTTGCCCATTGTGTGTGTGTTTTTTTGATTTGTGTGTAGAGTTCTGAGAGTATGAGGTATGCATTCAGAAAATGTGTGTAACCAATCGATAAAAACTGTAAATAAAAATAGAGAGAAAGAGTTCTATCTAGAATGTTCTCTCTCTCTCTCTCTCTCTCTCTCTCTCTCTCTCTCTCTCTCTCTCTCTCTCTCTCTCTCTCTCTCTCTCTCTCTCTCTCTCTCTCTCTCTCTCTCTCTCTCTCTCTCTCTCTCTCTCATCCTCTCCACTCTTACACCAAGGTGCTGACAGAAGTTAGCATTCACGGTCTTTTTGTTTTTGTGAAGGCTTTAACAGGAGCCAGATGAAAGACAGCAGCAGATTGAGATGTTAAACAGTCTCATATGGATGGCACAGGACAAGTGAGGCAGTCAGGCCTAGAGTGCTGTGGATACGGAGCCAGACAAAGGGCCAGGAATGTGAGATGGGGCTCATGTTGCAGTGCCCTGGAGGAATAAGACATGTTATTAACACTGGGTGCTCTCATTGGCTGGGAAAGCCTCAGGGGACGTTTGTGTTCTTATGAGAGTCTCTGGGCCCCACAGAGGTACACACACACACACACACACACACGCACACACACATACACACACACAGATCACACTCCAACACAAGTGTCTGGCAGGGCCCACGCCACCACCTCTGAAACTCACATAAACTCATTTGCTGACCTTCGCAGCCTTGTAATTCTTGCTCGGTATCTCTAGGTGAGGAGCTACCGCGCGTTCTCCTTCACTGCATGAGTAATGACACAGTGAGCCAGAGATTAACAGATGTCACCAAGACTGATCCTCTAACAACTCAAAGTTCTGGTGAAGGTTTCTAACACCCTTGTGCTTTAACTTCTATGGCAATGCCATCACCTTGAAAGTTTTAATCTTTAGTCTTCACTCATTGCAGACTCACGTCTTGCTTTCGTGTTCACAAAATGACCCGCCAGACCAGAACCCCAACACAACCCAACCTGGTTCAGATGGTATCAAGTGTGGAGACATCATTTATGTTTCGTCGTTTTCTTTGTGAGCGACTAATGTCAACAACAAAATGATTATTTCAATCATAGATTTTTCCTCTGAACTACTTATAAGGACAAATTCACGCTGAAATAAACTGCATTGTTTGGAATAATCAGGATGTTTGTGTACGGCTGGATAAGTATCCATATCCCATTTCTCCATAAAAATCACAACAAACTAATTGAACTGTTACATAGACAAGTGATTGTTGTTTAGCAGGGCTTTTATGTTGAAATAAAATGTTCCAGAACAACAGCCCAGTAGGCACCAGAAGCACTTAAAAGCTCTCGTGGTTTTCCTCTTCTGGATTCCATAGAGTTTCAAGGGTTTCAGCCAAACTCAAATGAGCTGAGAAGCAACCCTGAGTTTTGTTCCATCGGAATGTTGCTCTCCAGGCTTGTCGTAAACATAGTGTTGTATTATTCTCACTGATCGTACTCAGGGATGAGAACTAGGTGTGCTTTACCCTGGACACTGGGCATGGATGTAAAACACAAAGTATTATTTCAATTTCACGCCAAGTGTTTATTTTCATCAGTTTGAATTACATGGTTGATGTGTAATGGAATTTAAGGTTTTTAGTTTTGACACGCTGTCATTACCTTCTGGGTTGATTTACAAACGCTTGGAGTAACACCCACACACGTATACACACACACAAACCCACCCACCCGCTGACACACACATATATATATATACATGCACACACACACACACATTCCAGACCGCCACTGGCCCTCAGACACTCAGCAGGTATGTCAGTGTGGAGACAGGCTGTGGTGCCCCTGGAATGTGCAACCTGACCTCTGGGCTGGAATCTGATTCTCCTCACTCATCTCCACTCCTCTTCCAGATACGCTCCAGAGAAACTCTCTCAAAACGGGGCCTGGAAATGTCAGACAGACCATTAAAACAGCTAAATAAAGTTGTCCGGGTCAGCTGATGAGAATGTTTACCTCCTGCCTTTGCGAAATGAAAGCAATCCCTCTCAGAATACACTGCAGAGAAACACTATGACCTGCAGTTAATTTTCATAGGCAGCATAACCAAAAGCAAAACAGTATGGCGTTGGTGACATGAGGGAACCCTTAACATTAGTGTGCTTGAGACCTATAAGGGTTTTTGAGAAGAGGGGAGAGGTGAACAGGGGAGAAATGGAGAAGGGAGGAGAACAGAGGACAGGATAGGGGAATAGAGGAGAGGAGAGAGGAGAGGAGAGGAGAGAAGAGAAGAGAAGAGAAGAGAAGAGAGGAGAGTAGAGGAGAGGAGAGGAGAGAAGAGAGGAGAGGAGAGGAGAGGAGAGAGGAGAAGAGAGGAGAGGAGAGGAGAGAAGAGAAGAGAAGAGAGGAGAGGAAAGAGGAGAGGAGAGGGGAATAGAGGAGAGGAGAGGGGAATAGAGGAGAGGAGAAGAGAAGAGAAGAGAAGAGAAGAGAGGAGAGAGGAGAGGAGAGGAGAGAAGAGAGAAGAGGAGAGAGGAGAGGAGAGAGGAGAGGGGAATAGAGGAGAGGAGAGCATAGCAGAGTAGAGTAGAGTAGAGTAGAGTAGAGGTGAGGACAGTAGAGGTGAGGTGAGGAGAGGAGTGGAGAGGCAGTGAAGAGGAGAGGAGAGGCCACACGAACTGTTCCCGCCACCCCAGCTGTCCCAGCAGCCCCTTCAGCCCCCGTCCACAGAACCACCAGCTCTGCAGGCCAAACCTCAGGCTGGAAGCTTGGAAGGCAAGGCAGTGTGACTGCATTTCCTGAGTCCACCCCATTTAAACTCACAATATGGAACATATTAGGAGCTCAGCGAAAGAAAAAAAAATTAGCAGCGTTCCTAGATCTCTTTCTTTTACACACTTCTCTGGGCTGGGCCAGAGGGGGGGAAAGGATGTTGGGTTTCTTGCCTCGATCAAAGATGATTACAGATCTGTTGTATAAGAGACATTTAAGAAGA
This sequence comes from Osmerus mordax, assembly GCF_038355195.1. Lineage (NCBI taxonomy): Eukaryota > Metazoa > Chordata > Actinopteri > Osmeriformes > Osmeridae > Osmerus > Osmerus mordax. The sequence continues at coordinate 4,191,681 of NC_090053.1, forward strand.
AGAAGTGAATGTGTTATGATTTGCTTGGTGAAAGAGAGGGCTTTCTGAAAAGCGCTAGCCACAGTGGGAGAGGGCTGGGTTTAAAACAGGTCTACGAATTTAGACAAGCATCAATCATTGGCATGATTGAGCAGGTTTGCATCACCTCCAAAGCAGGTCAGGTATCCACGTACTTTCCCCTTACAAACATGTTCAAAGAACGTTTACTCCACGACTGAAGCAAACTGCATTCATTCACAATTGCCTCACATTCTGCCCTGCGGTGTCTGCAGGTCCTTGATTATAGGCCATGAGGCAGGTTTATAACGGGTTATTGTAAATCATCGGGATCAATGTCACAATATCTCCGAACACTACAAACATAAACCGACATAGAGACATGGGAAGGGCGAGGGGTATGCTCATGTTCTTGTTCCAATAGAAATAGTACTTTGAGGAGGTCCCTTTGGTACTCCAGTTGCAGCTGTGGGAACGGTTCTGTCAAGGGTTGGGGCTCATTGGTGGAGGAATGGGCAACACTGCCAATAGGGAGAATGTGACATCCGAGATGACAATGTAACAGTCAGTGGTGATGACCCAATTAGAGGTTATAATGTTGCAGTCGGAGGTGGCAATTTTCATTTAACAATGCTATTTTCAGATTGTTGTCTTTCAGCTGAAAGGCATCTCTCCCTGAAGCGACCCTGGGAAAGAACAATGAGTTTCTGTTAATACACTTCCAAAATGACTTTTAAATGGTTCAACAGTAACACTTTCAATTACCTAAAAATAACAATGGCCATTGTATTCACATCAGGTAGAAAGACATGGCAGTCAGACTAAGTGTCTGTTGATGAATGCTGTCAGAATCCTGCCACGGGCTATGTGTGTGTGTGTACATTTGTGTGTATATATCTGTCTGTACATGTGTATGTCCGACTGTACATATGTGTTAATGTCTGTGTGTGTGTGTAACGTGCTGTGGCATTTTTAACCTCTGTGGAAACTGACTAAAATAAATCCTTCTTGTACGTCAGAGAGGCCTCTGTGCACCCTGTAATTACAGAGCCCAGGGTAGGATCTGTAGAGGATCATCAGTGCTGCTGGGACGTTTTGGGTTCCAAAAACCACCTAAAATGCCTACTCAATGGCCTCTTACAGGCCTTCAGTTATGAATGCAGAGTTGTAATGGGTCTTCAAATGTAAAATAATAAAATGGCTAAATATTATGTCAAATAGCTACAATATGCTACAGATAACTTAGATGAGGATAACTTTGGAAAGTTTTTAAGAAGTAGTCATGTCAAGCTCATGACATGACATAGTTTCAACATTGTTCACAGAGTCACCTTGTGAGGTAATCAACAGACAGATGTGGAAGGGTAGATAAAGAGAGAGAGAGAGAGTGAAAAACAGAAAACGAAGAAAAACGAGAAAGACAGAGAGTGAGAAAAGGCGTGTGTGTGCAGAGCGAGGCCTATCAGTGAGTCGTACTGTGTTTATCAAAACCACAAGTATATCAAAAGACACATCAATAAGACTTCCTCTGGTTCTCTACACTCTTTCAGACTCATTCAACAATCTTCAAAAGAAGCCTCCCTTCCCAGCACCTTCAGCACACAGGCCCATAATCCTTCAACATAAACTGTGTGGATCCCCTGCCTGTGAACTGGTCCGGCGTGTGGGAGCAGGCCTACTAAGTGGCAAGCCAGCCAAAGCTGCGTCGACTGTGTGAGGAGCTGTAATTAACCGCCTCAGCCAAGGTGAGAAGACTTCCGTGGGGCTGCGTTCATGAGAGGGGGGTGATCAGGAAGTCTTCAAAGCGCTCTGTGTAATCTTTCCCCTTTCAAACGTGCTATTACCTCACCCGTGTTTGTGCCGGGGCCAGATGTGCTCGATGTGATGATCCAGGGGAAAGGTAGCTCACGACGTTAGCGCCCTGCCTGTCTGGTCGTAGCCCCCCCATCACCTTAACCCACAGACCCCGACCCTCCGCCTGACGCAGGGACCCCTCCCTCACACTAGGGGAGCAGAGAAGGTTTCTCTTTGTGTGGGTGTGTGTGGGTGTGTTTGGGTTGGTGTGTGTGACAGTCTAGGACACTAAGGGGATATTTCCTGATAAACTGTGCCTATGTCCGTCCACTTTATTAGGAAGTACTTATGTGCAAAGAAACCAAACCCTTCGTAGAAATGTCTTTGTACTGGATCATAAGACCTCATTTGAAGAACACTTGTAGATGTGAATGGAAGATGATTAAACGTTTACTGTGAGAATCTTTTCAGCTTTTGGCCTCGTACGTTTGGCCAAGAAGTTCAGGCACAAGGGAGGCTTCCAGCCTGGAATATAGAGTCTGAAGAATGTACTGAGGCTTTGGCAGAACAGAAGCCATAATAACAAGGTTTCAAAAAACAGAGCTTTAAAAAGCAGACCTGCACACTCAAACGCTCACACACACACAGAGGCACTTATGCATGCCTTCATACACACACACACACACACACACGCTATATGTATGCACACACGTACCACACGCACTCACATACAAACACATGCACACGTCTAATCATTGAAGTGAATGTGTGTGGGGTGATGTGAGACACCCTATGTGTGAGGATGTTTTGGAAAAGCAGCAATTGTTTCCAGTGTTCCCTTAAAGCCCTTGCACATTTTGAAGCACAGTCTGTTACAAACAGTGGAACAAAATGGATGCCTGCTCTTGGGCACACAGCGACGCAGACATCTCCAGAAATGAGCTAGGGCTGCAGTCTGCTAATCAATACCATTCCTGAGGTAGGGGAGCACATAAAGCTGCTTACATGGCTTTTCTGTTCTCCTCCCTTCCATCCCAGAGTTCCAGCACTCCTGCCACAACTATTTCAGCTCTTGAGAGCAGTGGGAGAACACGGCGCCTTCCGCGGGGATGCAACTGGACGCGCAGCGGAGGACTGGCTCCACCCAGCGCAGCCCTAATGAGGGCCTTCTCACACCCACCGTGGCTGCTTGTGTAATGGGCCTCTATGTTTCTTAGCGTCTCGGTCCCCTGTGGAGGAGTCAGCCAGTCCCCCTCCAGTGGCCATGCAGACTTCTGTCCCAGAACAGACACAAAGGGAGAAGGATAATAGCCTGGAGCTGTAGCGAGCAGAGAGGAGGCAAAGTGGAGCCTCTCTTCCCTGCTGTTAAAACTTCATAGAGCCGTGGCTCCAGACAGACAGGCAGGAAGCCAAGCAGGCAGGCAGGCAGGCAGGCAGGCAGGCAGGCAGGCAGGCAGGCAGGCAGGCTGGCAGGCAGGCAGGCAAGCAGAGACCGACCGGCAGGCAGGCAGGCAGGCAAGCAGACAGCCAGACAGGCAGGCAGGCAGGCAGGCAGGCAGGCAGGCAGGCAGGCAGGCAGGCAGGCAGGCAGGCAGGCAAGCAGAGACCGACCGGCAGGCAGGCAGGCAGGCAGGCAGGCAGGCAAGCAGACAGCCAGACAGGCAGGCAGGCAGGCAGCCAGACAGGCAGGCAGGCAGGCAGGCAGGCAGGCAGGCAGGCAAGCAGGCAGGCAGGCAGGCAGGCAGGCAAGCAAGCAGAGACCGGCCAGCAGGCAGGCAGGCAGGCAGGCAGACATTAAGTATTGATAGAGGTTTGGCAAGCCCTTTACTTTCTCTAGTTATGGAGAAGGGAGAAGAAGGAAATGTTATTTTCCCTAGCCAGACCACCACCCAAAACACACTTGGCAGACCAGAAAATAATGTCTATCTTCATCTTTACATTGAAACATTCATCTTTATGCTGAATTTCATCTCCAAGGACAACATGGTTCCCATACCTGCCAGTGTCAATCTGATTTTATGGTTTTTCAAATATTCTAATAAAGGCTTAATTTTTTGAAAAACGACTCACATTCTTCTAACTCTACAGCTTCTCCCTCATTAGGGCAGAAAGAGCGCATGGTGAACGCTTCTATTGCTGACTTGGCAGAGACCTATATGCCCCCTCCCCCCCCCCCCTCCCACCACCACCAACGCCACTCTGACAACCAACACCAGCAATTACAAAGGAAGCAAGTTAAACCACATCCACCTTGGCTGCAGTTTTTAAGATTCCTATAGGCTTGTAAAAGTTCTTGGTTTTTAGCTGCATTCCATCATCAGTGTGCCCGGACTCAGGCCATCACATCCCAGGTCACTTTTAACAACGTCTACTGTGAGCGCAGGCCGAAGCTCAAAACCACTGGCCAAGGACGAGAGTTTTAGTAGGAATCTCTGGAAAAGAATTCCCGGAAAAACTGTGGACACCACTCTTTATCAGCTCGTCCACACCACTAAGGGGATGAATCTTACACGCTGTCATCTCGACCCAGAAAACAGAGGCTCTTCAGGACCTCAAGGACACCTGGAACCTAGAGTTTCTTTATTACTGCGTTCACGCGGTAGTCTGGCTACTTACAGGTATAGAGGCACACATTTGATTTCATTGGCCTGAAAATAACGATGAGATCAAATACAATGTTTTCACCTGTTCCTCTAACTGTCTGTCAGACAGGAGTGTGCCTGGTACTGCCTCCTGGTCTTCCAGCTCCCTGCTTAACTATGACATGCTGTTAACATCCATGCATTCCTGGTCAAGACAGCGCTACTAAAGCGCTCCCTCTTGTTATTTCCTGCTGTGGTTCAGAAGGAGGAAGTGAGCAGGGCAAGTTATTGATATCATCTGTGCCCAAGATAGGTGGCCCAGAGAAAGCCTGTTGAACCGCCACAGTGTACTGAACCAGACATAGCAATGTGAGAAACTCACTTTGGAAACATGTTGAATACAATGACAAAGTCAATAACACACAAAACGGAAATATTATGCGAATACTTTATTATCAATGTGTGAATGGTGTTAGCTTTTTGTCTGGATATTAATAGTATATGAAAACTATACACCAAAACCAGGATCATCCTATTTTTGCTGTATAATTTCTCAAATTGGTAATGGAAGATTCTTTATCTTTATATATATTTATATATATAATATATATAAGCCAAAGTGCATTTTCCGTTTTTTTCCTTTTGTCCATATACACATTGCACCATACATAAATAATTACATTGTAAAAATCCGTATTTACAAGTATAATATATATTTCATATAATATATAAAACTTTATATTAAATCTAGGTAGATGATATTTGGGATAGTTTGTGGGGTCCGTGTAAAGGCTGGGTGTTATCTGTGGTTGCTGAGCAGGATCTCCAGCCAACAGGGGCAAGAGGTGATGAACTGTCTAGAATAGCAGGGGCCCCAGCCCTTCGCAAAGCTGATCCGCACGCTGTTGGGGTCGTAAGGTCCGTCCAGGAGGTCGGGGTCTGTGGTGTGCCTCAGGAGGCAGGAGCGCTCATAGTCAAACACCTTGATGGAGTATCCCGGCATCACCTTGCGCACCACCAGCGTCCTGCTGTTGGGCACGTCCAGAGTGGGAGAGTTGACGAACACGGGGTGCTCGCTGCGGTTGTACGCCCACACGCCGTCGGGCTCCTTGCTCAGGAGGATGCCGTAGCCGATCTTGCCCCGCGTGCGCTGGACGGTGCTGCTCCGCGGCTCCAGGCTGAGCTGGCCCAGGCAGAAGCCCGTGCCCTGAGGTAGATCGTAGAAGATGCTGACCGAGTGGTCGTACACGGTGTAGAGGCGGCCCACGCGTGTCCGGTGCTCCCAGTATGCCACGTTGCACCAGTGGCTCTGCTTAGGGGCGTCAGGCGACATACTGGCATCTAGAGGAGACACAAGGAGACAGGAACATGAGTATTTACATAACAAAACAAAGATCAGCGAGATGGGAGAGTCACATTGGGGTACATGGGGTTCACCCATCATCTTGTTGAGTTCAGAAGATCTCACCTCTATGATTACAAGATGAGATATTGTACAACAAATCTAAACCCCCCCCCTTCTCCAACACACACACACCCCAGAGGTTGTTATTGATACCTTACGATATGGGAGATGCTGTAAGGTCAGTCAGACCTGTGACTAGGACCCTGTAGTTTGTCCTCATTGCCTCAAGGGGGCGCTACACAGAAACCAGAAACTGACCATTCCCTAACCACACCACTGTTCAGTGCTGCCAGCCTTGTCAACGACTTACAAAGCTCCTGATTAACTAGGCCAACCACAAACAGTGGTCCACCAAGAATTCCAAACATGGTCTATGTTTCTTTAGAGTGATGTCTGAAATCGATGGTGTTTACAGTTTCACATGGGAGGTTGTATAGGACACTGCTAATGCACACATCTGAGAGGCAACTCATGACGGAAACACCATAACACAGTAGGACTGCATCTCACTCTCCCTGCAGTAAATCTGCCGGTTAATTCCAAAGTCAGGCACCAGGCTGAGACCCATTCTCACTGCCATCCCAGAGTATATATGCCAACAGGCTGCTCTCCCCTGGACGAGGCTGAAACAAGCCTTCCCAGTGTGGATAAGAACTGTACGGGAAGGAGGGTAGGAGAAGGAGTGAGGGCTGTACGGGAAGGAGGGTAGGAGAAGGAGTGAGGGCTGTACGGGAAGGAGGATAGGAGAAGGAGTGAGGGCTGTACGGGAAGGAGGGTAGGAGAAGGAGCGAGGGCTGTATGGGAAGGAGGGTAGGAGAAGGAGTGAGGGCTGTACGGGAAGGAGGGTAGGAGAAGGAGCGAGGGCTGGACAGGAAGGAGGGTAGGAGAAGGAGTGAGGGCTGTACGGGAAGGAGGGTAGGAGAAGGAGTGAGGGCTGTACGGGAAGGAGGGTAGGAGAAGGAGTGAGGGCTGTACAGGAAGGAGGGTAGGAGAAGGAGTGAGGGCTGTACAGGAAGGAGGGTAGGAGAAGGAGTGAGGGCTGTACAGGAAGGAGGGTAGGAGAAGGAGTGAGGGCTGTACGGGAAGGAGGGTAGGAGAAGGAGCGAGGGCTGTACAGGAAGGAGGGTAGGAGAAGGAGTGAGGGCTGTACGGGAAGGAGGGTAGGAGAAGGAGTGAGGGCTGTACGGGAAGGAGGGTAGGAGAAGGAGTGAGGGCTGTACAGGAAGGAGGGTAGGAGAAGGAGTGAGGGCTGTACGGGAAGGAGGGTAGGAGAAGGAGTGAGGGCTGTACGGGAAGGAGGGTAGGAGAAGGAGTGAGGGCTGTACAGGAAGGAGGGTAGGAGAAGGAGCGAGGGCTGGACAGGAAGGAGGGTAGGAGAAGGAGTGAGGGCTGTACGGGAAGGAGGGTAGGAGAAGGAGCGAGGGATCAGAGAGAAGAGCACCGGGACCTCCCATCCATCTCTTTCCCCTTTCCTCCTCAGAAGGGTTTGAATGTGGAGGGGTGCCTCTTCCCCACCTCGCCTCTGCTCCCCAGCATTCCTGGAGGGTGGGGAAGGAGGGGAAGGGCGGCGTGCAGGGAGAGAGCCAGACAGGGGGTCCCCCACCCCCATCCCGCTGCGGGCCGAGGGATGGCATTCAGCTCCCTGACAACTTAGCACAAGCCCGTGACCCCCTGACCCCCCAGCCTTCATGCTATCAGCTCCCATTAACTCACACACAGAGTGATGCCATTATTTTGCTTCACAGAGTCTATTGGCGAAGAGGATTTAAAGCCCGGGCCTGTGGCCCCATTCCTTTCACTCTCTGCTTTCAGGGCTTAATGACCGCCCGCCCCATTAACAAACGCCTTTAAGGTGGAGCAACGTCGACCCACACAGCAACAAACGTCCTCGCTTACCGTCCGTCGTACTAAACTATCTCTTCTCTCCTGAATGACCTGCACTAGAGAAGTTTACACAAAGATTAGGAAAACCATTGAACAAACCGTCAGAGACAAAAAGCCCTGGTAGTTCACAGCTTACGAAGGGTTAAGAGAGAGAGAGAGAGAGAGAGAGAGAGAGAGAGAGAGAGAGAGAGAGAGAGAGGAGGAAGGGAGGGAGGGAGGTAGGGGGAGTGAGAGAGTGAGGTAGGGAGGGCAGGAGGGAGAGAAGGAGCTGCAGACAGGCTCTCTGTGTGTTTGCGCACACACTGATGGCTGAAATGACCCCCTCTCTTCAGGGGCCCCCACATGCATGTGCCATTAGTGAATTCCACACTCCAGCTCCTCCACTCTGAGGTTTTACTGCCTCACGGCTCAGACACACAAAGAACAGCTTCAACTTGTTTATGGCCTGCTATTGTCTCTTATCAAATGGAGCCCACACATCAAGGTAAACTCACTTTGAAACTGTGCACACATACACAAAGGCCAAATGGCCTCTATCTCCTCTCGGTGAGAGGAATAAAAACTGTTTGGTCAACAGTATCTAGTTTTCACACATGGTCCGGAGAGTGGAACCTTTCCAACCAGAAGCTAAGGAACAGGAATAAAGAGGACAAAGGTTAGCGATGTAGTCGATGCTAAGCTGCGAAACAATGTGCAAAAGACAAGCCAGTCCTTTTCCTGTGGCTGTGCACAGCCTACGTGCACACATGAGTCTGTCTGAACCGAGAAGAACATCAGTCTGTGTTTGTGTTTTTTTGAGCGTGTTTTTTTTACTGAATGTGTGTTTTGGCTAGAATCTGTCTAGCTAAGCAGCAACGTATGTGTTTGTGTCAGGGAGAAAGGGGGAGGGAGGGGGGGGGGGGTGATGTGTGTGTGTGTGTGTGTGTGGGGGGGGGGGCTATGAGGGGGTAACTCATTAGAATCTCCTTAACAAAACAGTGCCATCTCTCCTCCTGTGCACCCAGTTTGGACATAATTACCACAGCAACTATGGCCCTTCACTGCTCCCCACACGGTCACTCGGTTTTCGTTCTTTTTATTTGTCTTCATTTCTTTAGCTCTCTCTTTATTTTGATTACACAAAACGCTGGTATCCTTGACTCAGGTTAACCATCAATGACATATTAAACAAACTTGTCTCTAATGTTTAATCAAAGTTAAATGCAACAGTGAAATGACAGTTTGGTCCAAAAACTCAATCCCAACTCAGCCCTGGGTCTAGAACAGCTCCAAACTGCAACACCCAGACTCAGGCTGCAGTGGAGAACCGCAGGGATCCATGTGTTCAAGCTCCAAAGAGGACCACTTGAGGAGGAGCATGGAGAGGCTGGGACCAATTACCCCGCTCTGCATCCATTTAACCCTGTCACCTTATAAAAGCTCCGTTTACCCATTAGAAAAGTAGCCCATGTTATTATTGTTATTAGATTCTCAAAAGCCTCTCCCCTTAGCGTCAGTCAAGACAGAGACACCAGTTCTGTGGTGAACAGCACTTCCTCTTCCTGTGCTCAGCCTCCAGCCCAGCTCTGACCTCAGCAGTCAACACACACACACACACACACACAATACACACACTCAAGTCTATTCCGCCTTGTAAAAACGGATTCCAAAAACTTCACGTCAATGTTAATGTCAATGTGATTAAATAATCTAAGATAATATGTCAACATATACTGAAAAGCAAAGAAACAAAACTAGTCATAACCTAAATGTTGACACCCTGGCTATCGTTGTGGCAGTGATAAAACTGTTCTGTATTAAAAAAAAAATCTCCAGGTTTCCAGGTACAGGTAACACAATGGCAAATTTGCTGTCATCCATAAAACCTCTCTCTCTCACACACACACACACAGACGGACAGAGAGAGAGATAGAGAGAGAGACACACACACACACACACACACACACACACACACACACTTAGGCTTCACAATAAGGTGCAGTTCTGCACGTTTGCATTCGCACGTCCCACACGGCAAGGCACAACTGCACGGCAAACAAAGATATTTCTCCAACAAGGAGCGTATAGTGGGCAATGTTTAATTTCCACAACAGAGGGAGATCTCCATGGAAACAGCTACAATTTCAATGTCTCCCCAGCCGTCTGCTTGGGGATTTAGCAGTATCAAAGTCAGGCCATCAGACCTGATAACAAACATCAGCTTTGTTACATCTCAAAAGCAAACAATGACACACTTTTGAAATTAAAATGTCAGATGACACTGTACTGCTGCACATACGTTTGAATTTCTCACTCAAAGTTGAATGAACTGAAACTTGGATCCGATTGTGGATCTGATGTCACGATGGAATGTTCAGAAGCCAAACATGAAGTCAACTGAAAAGATGACCCCGGTTCGACTACAACCTGATGTCTCGTGAGCGCTCACATGTTTCTGAGTGCAGAACAACCTTTATTTCAACCCGGCAGACCACTGCTTAGAGTTTTAGGAATGCCAATCTCCAAATCTCTGTTACTCCAGGTTCAAGCAACAGTAGGATCATCCCTACCGACTCGCTCCACAAAGTCAGGAGTGTCTCAATGGCAATCCTTGATTATCATCCAGTAATGCTTTTAAAGGAGGCCTTAAAAGAAGAGAACCGGTGGGATCTAGGGGGGTGGCTGGGAGGATAAACACTGCTTGGGTGCCTTCTAGTGAGATTAATTAGAGGGAGAGCTTCATGGACAGCCAGACAAACAACGGCTTCCCCTCAATGCTAACATCGCCCCAATGAACTCCAGGGCCACCTCCATTAAGACTTCATCTCCCATAATCCAGGGTAGAGCAAAGACATAAACTCATTCCTCCACGCTCGCAGAGGGAACACTGTTGCAAGGCCCTTTAAACCAGAACGGCCGAGGGGAGGAGAGAGGGAGAGAAGGACGAGGGGGAGCGGGAGTCTCTTATCCTGTGCCAAGGATTAGATTCCCTTCCAGCTATTAGACTGTACCACTGAGCTGACAGGCAGAGGGGGGTTTGTCTGAGGTATCATTGTGTGCGCATGGGTGCCTATGTGGGTGTGTGTGCGTCTCTGTGTGCACGTAGGACTCAGGTGAGTGCATGTCCGCGACCGTGCCAGCAGACACGCACTGCCGAGGGGCCGTGCGGGTGGAGATTTAAGGTGAACCAAACTTTGTCACAGTCCGGTGCGTTCCCGGGGAGTCGGCTCGGTGCGATTCAAGTTTGTATGACAAGAAGCAAAACTGCAAAAGTAGAAACATTATCTCCTGTCCAGTCCTCCCGTGCATGAGTGTGGTGTGATTCTGCTTCTACGGACTAGAAGTACTGCAGGCCAACTCACAACTGCCAACAGACCACAGTCAGGCTGGCGTCTCTGCTATCTCCGCCATCGCAGTTGGCTTTATCAGACACGCTAACTGGAGCTGCTCTTTATGTCTATGGATTTATTTTTTTCTCCCAGACTCTGAACTTCCTCTGCACGAATAGAGAGAGGGAAAGAGAATTATAGAGAAAAAAGTGGGTGGGAGTAGGTAAAGAGAAAGACAGAATGAGATAGAACAGAAAGAAAGAAAGGAAGGAAGAAAGGAAGGAAGAAAAAAAGAGAGAAAGAAAGAAAGAAGGAAAGAAAGGAAGAAAGCACTAGAAGGACAGGGTATGTTTTGGAAGTTAACTGTAGGGATTACCCAGGGTGGAGCAGGCAAGAACCAACTCATACAGCCACCATCAGGCCTTGTCACAATGAGCAGGCTCTACATTGTCATCAGTTTCCTCTACAGATCCCCTGGTTCTGTCTGGGGGTCTCCTTGAAGAAGGAAAAGAGCTGCACCCTGGATACAAGAACTAACAGAATCCATAAATCAAATCGATGAACACGAGAGGGTGTAAAAAGCCCAGGAAACTACAGACGCTAATATGGAAGGAGCCGTCTGGTCTTGAGGAGCGAGGGGCCGCCGCTCTCCACGAGAAGGTTCTCCTTTTTCAGGAGGAAGAGAATGTGCAGTTCATTTCCTCTAAGTTTCCTCCATGGCTCCCGACAGCATTGCAGACACTGAACATGAGTAGCCGGGGGTGCATGGCGGGGGGATGGAGAAGGAAGAGCAGCTACTACCAGCGGAGGAAGGGCCCAGCGAGAACAAGCAGCGAAGCAACCTGAGGCACTGAACACTGAAAGAACATCCTTCTGGGTGGTTCTGTCCTCAACACCCCCTTCCTTGGTGAGTAATGTGTGTGTGTGTGTGTGTGTGAGATGGCGTCTGCCTGTGCATGTGTGTTAGAGGGGGAGGTTAGGACCAAGTGGGCTACAGCGTCGCTGTAGAGAAGACCCTGCACATTCCTGAGCTTGCCCCGCCCCCAGTACCTCCTAACTTCCTACTCTGGTTCAAACAGACGGGGGGAGGGGGGATACACGTTCCCTGGTCCCTATAACTTCTCCAGTGTATTCAGGGACGTGTTCCGTTCACTGGGCTCCCACATTATGTGTAAAACAACATCACTGTGTTCAACCAACACTGGGAATGAAAAAGTGAAGCACAAAAATATATGTTTTTTTATTTGTGCAGACTTGGGCAACACGGTACATCAAAGTTCCAATTACTACCATGTACTAAAATAGTGTATCTACAGTCAAAACATGGTAGGTACAAGGTTGTTACAAGTGTAAGAAGGTGAGAGGGGGCGTTGAGGTATGGTCATCTCACGCCAAACCTTTTATAAAACTTGAGAGCCCTGTATTAGTATAACTATAGTTACATGGTAGTTAATGTAACCTTAATGTCAAATGTTACCCAAACTTTTCATCTAACAACACCCATGGATGGTGCTTGACTATCTTGTACTGCATGAAGTTAGGAACAAGGATTAAAAGTTTCCAAGACACAGAGGGGTCTCCACTCTCAGGAAGGGAAACCAGCTATGTTAGGCTACATACTCCTGCAACACTGATTACTTGGTTTCAAGTGAACAATAACAAGGAACTACATTATTACAACTTATATTAGATTGACTAATTTAAGCTGAAAGGCCCGTGTTTGGTTACCATTGGTCAGGGAGGTGGAGCAACTATGATAGACATGGTCACTGTTCAGACAATGGCTCACTATTGATCGGCCCAGTGGATCACAGTCTGTGAGGAGAATGTGTTCTGTCAGGATAATGTGGCACGAGAGTTTCTGTTTCAATCACAACACTCTGCGCTGTAAGCCACACTCCTCCAGCATGGGCACCCAGACACCGGCTGCCCAAACAAAGACAACTGCCCCCTCCCCAGCCACGCCCCCCTCCCCTCCCTCCACCCCCATACCCCCCACCCCCTCGGCAACTCTGACAACTCTCCGACTTTCTTCAGGAGAAAGACGTTCATTAAAAAGGCAGGAGTGAACATTTCCAATAATTCATAGAGTCCTTCCCTGTCAACATCTGCAAAGAATCTAGCCGCTAAAGGGAATGGCAGGATTTCATTAAGTAAATTGCGCCCTGGCAGTGACTGAGGGGGAGAGAGAAGAAGCCACAGCCAGCGATCTAATCTAAACCGTACCCAGAAACACGACAGCCTGACTGCACGTATTCCAGGCTGCTAAGCCAGGAACTGAGAAAGCCACACCAACACTAAATAAGTGAAAACACACACAACACAAGCGGAGATACGAATACACTGACAGCAGCCAGAGTGCAATGCTAATATGTGTGCTAACTAGTTCATTTCCAAGGTTTGTGAGTGACGTACGTAAAAGTGGGTACAAAGACATATTTTCAATTAACCACCGGTGGAGACATTTAACTATATTCATTCTTTGATCGAGATTTAAGTACTGTTTGGTCAGGCCATGACATTGAGTGCACAGCAACATGCCTGTGCAGTTCTGGAATAAAGCGGGAGTGGGATAAAGCCGAGATCGGATTGTATGTTCCCACAGAATGACTCCTCCTTAGACACAGACCGCAAAGGACACAGAGTTCATCAGCAACTTCATGTTTCTTTTCTGTTGTCACTAGACAGTCAAGGAAGATTATGGTTCACGGCCGAGATCAAAGGGTTAGAGCAAGGGTGTACTTTGATGTGCTTCATGTAAGTACACGGTGAGGGACGGGGGGGGGGGGAGGAAGGGGTGGAGATATTCATTACATACTTTTATGAAAGTCTGGAGGAAAATATGACGGTGTGAGTATGCTGGCCCTGATGTGTGTCCTGTCACACCGGGTGGGGAGGGCAAGAGGCCAGGACTAGAACCACAGGGTCTCACATCCACACACACACACCAGTCCTGCCTGCCTGCCTGTGTTTCTGGGTGCAGGGCTCATGTGGAGATGACATGGGCCCCTACAGCTAATCCACACACAGCATTCTGGAGGCTGAAAGAATGCGCTGGCTATTATGAGTTTCAAAAATACTGACTCGCGATAGGTTGAGGCAGTACTGTCAATTCTCCTCTGGGGAAGAAGGGGGGGGGAAAAAAAACAAGTCTTAAATCTATTTTCGCCGGCAATCAGACCACAGGCCTAAATCATAGCTGGCCATTGCTCGCTGCTCTCTGGATTTATAATTGTGGGGAGAAAATAAAAGCCGCCTCCGGGACGGCCCCGGTCTTCCGGCGCTCGCCCTCTGTTCCCGGGCGAGGCCGGGGCCAGCACGTTCACAGTGGACGCCTCAAACGGGGTATTGTTCCTCTCTCTCAGCCTTGAGAGGAGGTGCACTAAAACACTAAACTAACAGTTGGACATTCCGTTCATATTTAATGGCATTGCACGTTCTTTATTTGTTGCCATAACCCCGTGCCTCGGGGCCGAATGAATGGCGCTATTGGAAGGAGGCTGGCACTGTGCTGAGTGTTTGTGTGTGTGGTGGTGGTGGTGGTGGGGAGAGGGGGGTCGAGGGGAGGGGGGGTGTTGGTGGCAGCATGTTGCGGAGATGGCAACATCAGCCTTCCTAGAGCGCAGGGCAGGATCACCTCTCTGTGTTTGCAAAGGGAGAATATGGGATAAAACGAATAGCCTAAGGAAACTCTTTTGGGGGGGGACTAGTTTGGTAACTCGACAACCGTGTATGTTACTAAGATTAAAAATAAACACGGGCCACCCTATCCTGTTAGTACAGTATACCGTTACAAAATGGCCCTCAGTCGAATAACAGTTTAACCACAGTCTCCCAGAGCACACGCCAGCAAGCATATACAGCCCAGATAAACCCTATCTCTATCGAAACCTGACATCCACCTCAGAGGACTGCAGCTGTCAGCTGCCAGCACTGGCACCACACATGGCTGCCAAAGAGGACAAATAAATAGGCACCTGGGCAGCAGAGCCAGTTACTGTTGACTTTTAAGGGGGTTTCAGACTCTTGTCGGTCTGCAGTGCGTTAGCATGGCTGTCATTCCTCCGGTAGAGGTCAGATGACCTCACCAGAACCAGTGCTGCCAGGACAGGTCTGGCACAGCTTCCCTGCTAAGCTCACAATAAACACATACTAAAAACAATCAGGGTGTACCTTTCCCTCTACGTTTTTAGTCCACGAGGTTGTACCGATAAATGACACAGATCAATTCTCTCTGGATGTGGAAAGAGAGACTTCTGTCTTGCATTAAACCCGATACAGAACAGACAGACCGGCCGGTCTGGTACAGAACAGACCGGCCGGTCTGGTACAGAACAGACAGGCCGGTCTGGTACAGAACAGACCGGCCGGTCTGGTACAGAACAGACAGGCCGGTCTGGTACAGAACAGACAGGCCGGTCTGGTACAGAACAGACCGGCCGGTCTGGTACAGAACAGACAGGCCGGTCTGAGTAGGTCTCCGGCAGACAACACTCCGATCAAACCAAGCCTCTGTGACATCTTGAAATGCTTACAAAACTCAAACGACCTGGAGAGCGAACAAAAGATCCTGATCTGACATTCACAAGATATCACGGCTGTTCTATTTGGAACAGCCGAGAGACAACGGCACGCGTTTACAAAGGCATATAGAACGACAAATAGCCTAAACCAACTCATGTCTAATTTGTGACACGGTAACTCCAACATGCACACCCCATAACGCACATTAATGAAGGAATGGGGTGTGGCACAAACATCTGACAACAAAATCTGTATTGCTGATACTACACACTAACAATGCTGAGAAAAGGAAAAACATAAAAAAGGCCATATCTCTGTTATCACTGGGTCTCGAATTTTTCGGTGTGGCTTATGTAACGGGAAACGGCAGCCAGCCCCCCCAGGACAGGAACAGATACTTGAGCGAGAGGACTTACTCGTCCAGACCCCTTCCCCACCGTAGAGCACAATAACCCTACCAGGATGTACCACTGCACCCCTCCCCCCACACAGCCCAAACTGGACACCACAAACGTGTCAGAGGGGCTCCTGGCTCCGGGCCCCCGAGCCGCTGGCCTTCTCTTCAACATTCCTCAGTCTCCCCCCACCGTCAAAGGGGCAATTCACCACCCTGCGAGACTGCTACAAAACCCAGGCAGCTTTTTAAAACAGGATGTTTGTCTGGGGCCTCCTTCCCCTCAAATAAACAATCCGCAAAACCTGATTTCTGGAGGCTGGGTGGAAGTACTCGAGTCACATTATTTCCACATCCCGTCTCCTGGAGCACTGGGACTCCTGAGGGAGTGTGGGCGGGCGGGCAGGCGCTGGGCAGGCTCTGGGCTGCGGTGGAAACCTGAGGCCATGTGCCAGGCTGCAGGGGGAGGCCGGCTTGGGCTGCACCGCACTGGGGTCTGAGCTGGCAGGCTGGCAAGAGTGGGGTGGGGTAGGGGGTGGAGGATGGGTGGAGGGTTGGGTTGTTCCATTGCTGGGCAGAAAGGACATGGGACAAGCCGAGACAGTCACTCAGAAGGGCCATATGTGTGCTTTTGGACTGAACATCACCAGGGCATTAAAAAGCTATGATTTCATCGAATATTTGATTGATTGTCACAATACAAGGGGCGATGATCGTTTGCAGTCAGTGGTTAGTTGCAGCGTGAGATGATGTTCAACAAACATTGTTAGCATGTTACCTTGATCCCCTCAACCCGTTGGCTTTGCATTTGGGTGTGGTGTAAGGATTTATAGATGATATCACCCAATCATCCCGGTTAACCTCAGCAGTGACAAAACAGAGAGGCACTTCAAGCCGAGTACTGAACTCCGGAGTTTACAATATACATTAGTCTAAACTTAGGAGACTTACATGACATCTGAAGCGCAATCAGTATATTTTTCAGAAGGATATGTGCAATGTACCAAAGTTGCACAGCCAGACTGAAGAATCATATCCCTCCAAAGCCAGATCCTCATTTATGGATCCAATCCAATCAGCTTTAATCAAGAGCAGCATCACATGCTTTGATTACACTATTTAATTGTTTCATGCATTTCAACTGTGTTTGACACTCGCGCACACACACACACACACACACTGGCTCCCCAGGACCGGCCAATCAGACGTGCTGTGATCAAGTTGATCTGGCTCTCTGACAGCTTCCAGACAAGTGTGCATATGTGAATGTGGGACATGTATGTATGTCTAGATCTACATATATATATAGATCAACTCGCTTCGCCATTTGGTTCATCTCAATGAGATGTCGACAAATCTGCTGCTCAGTATAGGATACTGTAGTCCTCACCAGATACAGAAGTCCTTCTCTATTTATCTACCAGTCTCGTTCTGCCTGGAATAACAAGGGCTCGATATCACACTGGACCACTTCACCACCCCCTGTCTAGGACAGAGGACGCCAGCAAGACGACAGGGGAGAGGAGAGTAGTGTTACTGGACGTCAGCCACGCTGCTACCTTCTCGTGATGTCCCCTCCCAGGCCTCAGAGACCGCTCTGCCACGCTGCTACCTGCTCGTGATGTCCCCTCCCACGCCTCAGAGACCGCTCTGCCACGCTGCTACCTGCTCGTGATGTCCCCTCCCACGCCTCAGAGACCGCTCTGCCACGCTGCTACCTGCTCGTGATGTCCCCTCCCAGGCCTCAAGAGACCGCTTGGTATCCTCCGTGTCTGGCAACCTTCAATCTTTTCATCACTTCCTCTCATAAGTTCCTGCTTTCTCAGGACAGGAGAGGAAAACAGGGAGGTCAGGGAGGACGGTGGCTGTGTGGGGCTCTCCGATTGGCCCTCGCGGGTACTGGCTGTGTGGGGCCCTCCGATTGGCCCTCGCGGGTACTGAGTTCACTCTCCCAGCTCCACAGTCTCGCAGCTCCACAGACACAGGCTCGTCTCGTCACACTCGCAATCGGGTGGGGACAGATCTGCGAGAGAGTGGCGCTATTTCCTACAATGATCTCACCTCCAACCAGCAAGATTGTGTACCAGGGATGTGGTATCGACGAATGTCATTGGGTTGGTTGAGGACGCATCCTCTGATGTCTGAGGAATGTGGACCCGCTGGAGCCAGATGAAGACATATACACTGAACACAAACACGCTGGACAGGACCGACCCAGAGCTTTGCTGCATATTCGAGACAATGTCGTGTTTTCTTCTCATTCTTCTTAAACAGAACAAGAATGCTCAAACTGGAAGTGATTACTTTAATCTAACTATACCGTAACTCTATTACCACGCAGCATCTAACTAAAACGTTACAGCCGTCTTGAACCCCATCTCAGTTCAACTCACATCTCTGTCACCGCTCTCATCTCCTGCCGGAGTAACCAGAGGGGTTGTAATCAGTAATGACAAACATAAAGAGGCCCTGAAGTCATAGACAATGTGAT
This sequence comes from Osmerus mordax, assembly GCF_038355195.1. Taxonomy (NCBI): domain Eukaryota; kingdom Metazoa; phylum Chordata; class Actinopteri; order Osmeriformes; family Osmeridae; genus Osmerus; species Osmerus mordax. Next base: position 4,210,060 of record NC_090053.1, read on the forward strand.
TGACATAATAAAGTAAACGTGCAAGGGTTGGAAACCACCCCCTCAGACAGTCATACAGGAAGCAATGAGACCTGCTTCAAAGAACAATCTTCTGATGTGCACACGACCAGGCCCGGGCCTGAGGAAACAGGTGTGAAAGCGGACATAAAGTCCGGCACATTCCCTCACAACATATCATTGAGCATTCAGGGGCAGCACGCTCATCTGCTGGTACAGGCAGATGGCAATGTCTGGTTACAGCCACTCTCCTATGAGGTGGTAGTATTATTATATCCAGGAAATGTGGAAGGAAAACTAAGCCTGATGTCAATGCCTCAACGTGAGGACATTCGATGAAAGAAAGAGACAAACTAATTAGGAAATGAGATAAGTATATTTGTTGCCTTGAATGAAGCTTGAATATCCCTTGAAGCGGTGAAGCAGGATTATCTACCAGGCCAACCAGTTCGGATATGTTCATCTTTGTTTGATGGAGTAGAATGCTTCCAGTGGGGTTTTTGCATTGCCCCAGGCTGCACTTTGTAGCTACCTCCCACCCTGAGCCCCCAAGCACTGCCCTTAAGAGATGTACTTGTTCCTGCATGACGGTAGAGAGACAACTCCAGTTATAGCCTTCTCTCTCCCTCTCTCCCTATCTCCCTCTCTCTCTGGCCATCTTGTCTCTGAGCAGTTGCCAATTACAGAAGAGGAGGTCAGACAGGGGATTCACAGTCCCGGTCATGTATAGGTTGGCAATATAAGCTAAATAGGAGAATATAACTAACTGCATTATGTACATTACGAGAGGACAGGCCAGGCTGTGTAGAGTAAAGCCTCATGGTTGCTGTGGAACATTGACCTCTCTAAACAGTCCCCCACCTTCCTCCCCGGCTTGTCTCGAGGTGGGTTGGGCTGGTCGAGATCTTGTAAAGATCTTGTAGTCTGCCATATGTAGCGCGGCCCTCCTCTACAGGCTGCAGGAGGAGCATGTCACATCCTCTGTGCCAGCAGCACGGGGGGAGGAAGTAGAAAGCCAGCGCGTCTGGATTCTCCCTCCTCACCACAGTCTCACAGGAATTGTGGTGCGCGCTCTGACAAGCCCCTCATTTGTTGACTCAGGGAGTGTCACCGGGCCATGGTGAAGGGGAGGCGGGGTCTTAGCCCAGACCCGGGCATGAAGCTAGGTTCCACCGGCTCCATACTTCACTGCCAGGTAGCCATGTCAACTGCTCAGTGTCCTGGCCTTTGAGGCCCCCGCAGCCCTGAGCACAGGAAATGCTGCTCCAGCAAGCCCCAAAAAATGAGAGCTCTGATACTCAGTTCGGCGCTAACCTGATACTGTGCATGCACACTGAGGTTCCAGTTTTAAGAGAGGCATGTTGACTCTTTTCCATGAGAAGGGAGTGTTTCATTTCAAATCAGAGGACAGGACTGTTTCTCCTCACTTCCTTTGGTGTGGCCCCTTTCGCAGGAGCAGCTCCACTTCCCAGCCCACCCCTCCCTGCAGCCCACCCCTCCCTGTAGCCCACCCCTCCCTGCAGCCCACTTACAGCAGGCTAGAACTCTGTTTGGTGTGTGTGTGGGGGTGTGTGTTTCTGAGCGAGCTTGGATCTTATTACAGTTTGATCCCACTCAAATATTTCTGAAAGAAAAACAGAGAAGGGGAGGCCAGCTCTATGGCCATTGCGCACGCCCCACTGAACCTCTGCACCACTCACAATGAAACCTTTATCTCCACCGCTCACACTGCTCCTAATGGCCTTTAATGAGGAGGAGTAAAGCACAACATCAAAACCGAATTACCTGCAAAGTTTGCACATTTATCCAAACACACTCAATGCCAGTACAGTACGGATCGACAGAAAATAACTTCTTTATCCTGGGCTTGGTTTAACTATTTCAGAGCCAAACAGGCTGACGCAATACTGGAGGAAGCTCTGGCAGTTCTGTAACTTATTATCCCTGATTCTAAATATGTGCATTCAGGGTGAGCCAAAGGAGGGCTGTGATAAGAGTATGATTCATAGCACCTATTATTCAGGCTTAAAGTTGTACGCACAAAAACACACACACACAAGCCACCAAACACCAAAAGAGGCAACATATTTCGCATAAACAGGGAGCTCTCTGTTTGCCGTTCTAATTTCATGGTAAACCGAACCGAAAATAGCTAACTTTGCTGTTTCTTGCCTTAAACATTTAGACACATTCTCGTTCCTTATTGCACCAGTAGACAGCAATTACTGTGTTATGCTTATCTTCCGATATACCTACTTTATGGCGTATTACATTATGCAGCAGGTTTTCAGCAAAGTCTACTGTGAGTGAAGGAGAATTTAAAGCCTGGTGGCATCAGAGGAACAAAACTCACCTGAAAACTCCCCCGGAGTGACGTTCGGAGAGCTAGCCACCTCCGTTTCAGTGTAAGACAATGTGGAGTCTGACAGATCTGCGGAGAAAGAGCAGAGCGACTGAGCCTCTCATCTCCTGTCACAGCTCCTTCCCTCAGCTCTCATTAATCACTACAACAATGAACGGATCTCTGCTGATGCATGCGCTCCGCTGAGGGACATGGCGGCCCACAGCCACCTTTACTCTAGTAGTAGGTTCCAAAAACACAAATTTCTATTCACACCGACATTAAAACAGCTCATCTCAGTGAACCTGAAGCTAGCCCTGAAGCTAGCCCGCACGCTAGCCCGGACGCTAGCCCGGACGCTAGCCCACCAACCCAAGTCGTACCAGTAGCCATGCTCCAGCAGCCAAGCAGAGAACACTGGAGCCTTCTGGTATGCTGACACTGTCCTCTAACAGGACCCAGCACAGACCCAGTCACTGGGCCTAATCAGGATTGATACAGTTATTATTGTTGTTTAATTCCTTCTCCTCCTGTACTTAAGCTGTAGATCCAACCACAGTACCCTCGGACTCTCTGGTTGGATGATAATGCCTGATGACAATGCCTAGTCACAAATAATTTCGCTAACGATCATGAATATGATACGTTGTGTTATTGTGATTTCACAGGTATAACATATACCTTTACAATTATGAACCAGCCCACACCCAAACATTTGGTTTTGAATGTAAGACACCGAACATCAGATAAATCAAGGTCATGATGATGATGTTTGGTGATGCTCTCTGCACCTTCTTGACTTACCCAGTGGCTTGTGTTCTTCATTGGGGAAAAGCCTTGAATATGGCGGTGGGGGTGACTCTGGAACACAAAACATGTATGTCAATAAACTGGATGATCAGTCCTCATCAATATGATACTGTAGATGTGTGCACTGTGGTTTCTGGATGGGTCATTCCTTTAACAGAAACTTCCTGAACTGTTACTGTACTGTAAACAATGTGCACGAGCAGCGTGAGATGTTTTAGACTCAAACTACTCACAATGATCATGTCGGCCATTGTTATATAATTTGCTTCCATACCATGGTCATAAATAAAAAGTGACATGCTCAGAGTTTATGTGGTGCCTTGTGGTACTTGAACTATGGTGGACGGTTTTGAATTCAAACCAAAACTGAGACAAGGTTTCTAGTAACTGTTATTTTATAATGGAAGTTAAAAAACATTCTAATGGATATAAGTTCAATTTTGCAGACACTGATTAAAAAACTCAATGATCTATTTTTTGGTTTTAAAGATTGTTGATAGAGGTGCCAAGTGGTGGAGCATAAAGTATGTATTTATGAAGGGTTGGTGAAGAATGTCTGAATTAAACATATGAAATGGTTTGACACAGTGTTCTTCTCAACATATAAGTGAATTAGTACAGTTCTATCCTTGTTAAGAAAGTCAAGAGTCATTATGGCTGCCCAGTTCTAAATAGGCTTAATGCACTTAGTTTGTCCTGGTTTCGTCATAGCTCTCTGTTCAAATCAGTTCAAGTGCTAAAAAATTAAACAACTGAACAAGAAAAGAGAAATCCAAAGGCTTTGTAAACAGTGTCGTTCGACTTGGCCACATCTGTATTTCCAGCACTGTGAACATGATCTCCAGTCTTGAATTGAGGGGAAAAACTAAAAAGAAGGGAAAACTACAAAACGAAGGGAAAAACTTTATACACGCACTGACCTCGCCTACAGAGACGAGGGAAAAGAGAAAAGCACAACAGCAGTGGGTACTTTAAGAGTGGCGGCAGTAATTGCCAGGATCCAAACTCAGTCACTCAGATACACAGCTATTCAGTCTGGCGCCAGTAGTATGCAAACTGTATATTACCACCACTCCTCCACCTAAATAGCATGAGGGGACCTCCTTAGGACAAAAGGGCTTTTAAAGCGCAACTTGAAACTGATCTCATTTCAAAGGCATAATGCCAGACCAAATAAAAGGAAGAAAAGCAGTTTTGTTCATTTATTTGTAAGTACTTTTACCTAACATTCAAACTATAGCTTTTCCATAAACTCTGTTTAAATGTATTGTTAGTAAATATACTCATTTAAATCAAAGTAAAAAAACTAGTAACAAATTACCACCATGGACATTTAGGCTATCAAACTTTGCTTACATTTTGCTGAAATAGTTACATACTATTTATCAACCCTACATCTAAAAATGATCGAAACCAGAGATTAGATTTCTGATTTGTAGGCCCCTTTCCTGAATAGCATGAAAGAAATACCAGCTCTATGGGGACATGCATGAGCGCAAGTGAGCTATGTCTACTACGAGCAGGAGTCCCAATAAGGGATACCAGGCCTCTACCGCCAATCATAACTCATGTTCCTGGAGGTGAAAAAGGCCGACAGAATATCCTATCCTTCTCTCAGAAACAACTATTTTCCATTCCCCTTCTGTAATCAATCAAAAGAACAAAAATCTGAAGAAAATCATCACATGGATGAACAAGACCAACTATTAATTCTAGTATCCTCTGATATGTGATTTTTTTTTAAGGGCCTGTTACAGCCAACTGGCTGTACTGGTCACGGATGTTATGGAAAATTCAGACGCCGTGCCAGGAGGGCGACAGAAATCCTGAGTCTCACATCTACACACACGATACCACACGTGGTCGGGGGGGGGGGGGGGGGGGGGGGGGGTCAGCAGGGTCAAGTGGCCCAAGGTCTAAGGTCTACCAAATCACAAGTCTAACCCTAGCAAAACATTGTCTATCTAACATAGTCTGCTCATACTATACTATTAACATTTTAGATACTAAAAGGACACAGCAATTAAGACATTTGCTTGATACATTGCATATCCAAAGCATACACACTACATGCCTTGCTATATCTCCTTTGCTAACTCATCTGCCAAAGAGCCAAACCCTCAAGGATAAGCTTTCACATATAAACATGCTTCACTAAGTGAGTTAACTTATGCTCCTAGCACAGATCAATGTCAAGGATACACAAGTGCATGTTTGGCTTATTGAAGATGTGTTGGTATAAGAATTGTCACTATGTATTACATAGATAGGAAATAGATGAATTAAGCATGGATTCTGTGATGACAGTCTAGTTCCACTCAAACTCATGCAAAGGTTTAGGTTCACTTGTAAAGTACATTGCAATAGTTTGAACAAGCAGACCACTTCCTAACCTGCACGTACATGAATGTGTGCTTTAGTGTTACTGGTCCCCCTCCCCTGGGTTGTCTCAAATTTACCCTGACCTACTTCCTTCAATCCAAACAAAGTGAGATGATTACTGTTCACTGTGTCATTTGAACGACCCCAGTAATCAATAACCTACTAATTTCAAGCAAAAACTGACCTTCAACCCCTCTACTAAATATATACTAATCTGCTGTAGACCGTGTGTAATAGTTTTATTAACAGTACTATTTTCCATCAAAGGCCGCAAACAGATTACCATCACGACAATTACAAAGCAGCAATGCTCGAGAGAAGAGTAAATCACAGGTTAAAGGAAACATATACATTCATTACGGATGCCTACATAATATCCAAAGCTCATGATTAAAAAGAAGAGAATGGCGGAGGAGGCCAAATGAGTAAGTAGGCTAACAGGCTTACCTGGCCCACACAGTCGACTGTAGTGATAGGGGTTGCAGCATACCGCTGGACTGTCCAAAGATCCAAAACTCTTACACTCACAGAGTGGCTTGAGCTGGGCAGAGTGCTGAAGGTCGGACCAACGGTACAGTTTACAGGCAAGCAGTTGAGGGGATGCCATATGACCGCCGAGCCTCAGCTCTGCCCGCGACACCATGACACAGTCGCTCGGCATCCCGCCTCTGGACTCCACAGCCTCCAATAAGGCATCCAGGGTTTTCTCTTTTAGTCTTTTCAAAAGAGAATATGTAGCAGTTTTGAGATCGTGCTCCAACACCGTGCGTGGCTTTGTTTCCTGCGCCTCAGAAGAACCAGTGTCCCGTGGCCGGAGGTTCCTCAGCACGAAGTGACATGACCCGAGTTCCATTCTGTGGGCCGTCTCTGGACCTCGAGATTCAGAGTGGTCCCTGTCCTTAAATAAACAGCATGTTACTGTTCTGCATTCACTGTCCTGTATGGAGCGCGGACTTCCCTGGTCCTGGACACACACCGCACCCCCATCTTGGTCCGCTGTGACCCCCAAGCCGCTGCCATCAGCGGGGTTCCGGGTACACACTCCCCCTAAGTCCCCTACAAGCGACCCGCTAGGGGTCATCGGTCTGAGCTCCGTTTTGGGAATTTTCTCTGGGTTGTTGCCGAACAGATCGTCCCTACACCCCTCGCTAGATTTGCCATTTCCATCATCCCCCTCTTTATCTGGAATCAAACGGCTTCTCCAGAGTCGCCGCACAAGACCTGAGCGTTTCGTCCTGAACATACGACAATTTGAAAATCTATATGGGTTTTATTCTTGTTCAGATCTCCGAGTATTATAGATACTTGTAAAGTCGTCGTTCAACATTAATGTTTGTTGAATGCCGTGCAGAACATGCACAGCCGTCTGATGAACATTGGTAACCAAACCGCAACATCAGATACGAGGCTATATTGTTGCATCTAAAACAACAAACTGCCTCAATAAATGCACAGCAACATGGAAATCAAAATGCATTCATGTAAGAATCTTGTCAAAAGTCAGCAAAATTGTCACTTGTAATCCGTGGTCGTTTCGGAATGATTTGTTCATATGTTCGCTACGACTCTAAATGGATAACCAATGCTGTCTAAATGATAACATAGCGTTTTAACTAGGTAATAGTGACAACAATTCTACAAAGATAGAAAATCTAACGCACTTGTAGCCAATTAGTTTGGGACTTTGAAACACCATGTAAACGTAGTGTATAATTTTAAACCGGTACCAAAAACATGAAATAAGATATTTCACTTAAGCTACTGAATCCCGAGAAAATTCTCTACAACCACGATCCCTGTAGTCTTCCAAATATCTCAGCGCACTCCTTCAACAATCCCAAAATATCCATGTGAGCTGAAACTAGAAAATGATCAATCCCTGGGCTGAATTGCGCTCCCGATTCCGTGTTCAGATCTAGTCAAACTGCAGCCTGGAAACCTTTCTTTCTCCGTTTCTCTCTTTCTTTTTTTTTCTTTCGCTGGCTCGCTCGCTCGCCCTCTCTCTCTCGCCTCTCTCTCTCTCTCTCTCTCTCTCTCTCTCTCTCTCTCTCTCTCTCTCTCTCTCTCTCTCTCACACACACACACACACACACACACACACACGCACACACACACACGGGGCCCCCGAGGAGAGCGATGGAGCCATTGGCTGACTACCATCATGTGCTAGTCTAGACACTTTGGCGGCTGTGAGCTGCACTGATTGTTGCGCAAACAAGGTTTCAAGTTTCTTAACTCTTAAAGGCGTAACATCCACTTCTTATTGTATGTTCAGTCATTACAACTTATTTAAACGGAAACTCTATGGGAATACACTTTATTTTATATGGAAAAACACAACAACAATGGAGCATAGTTTCAGCAGAGATAATGCTGCTCAAACACAATTTCCAAATAGGGAAATTGTGTAAATTTTTAAGTGACAATAAATGTATGATTGTAGTGGTCATACAACCGTTTAGGCATCTCCCAGTACTTTAGCCATCGTGGCGCGCGAACACGTTACCTGCACACAAGGAATGTTCAGTGGAGCGGGAAGCCCACAAATTCCATCCAATGACCTCATGACGCGCAAGGGCCCCTCGTTTGGGTGCGAATTCCAGCTATGTACAACCAACAGTCTGCAAGACCCAAGGGTAAATAGTAGGCTAAAATCGAATTGTGGCAAATCAGTCAATATTATATATTTTGTATTCACCATTAGTATTACTAATAGGTAGCACTGTTACTATTCGACTGTATCTTCTTTGACTGCATCTGACTGGACTATCAATACATGGCATTATTGGCTGATTATAATTTGAAATGGATTGACCAGTTATTCATGTATGGTTCTTTGAATGATATGGCTTGCGTTTGTGTGCATGAACTGTATGAGTGAGTTGTTGTCAAGAGTATTTGAAAGGCGTGCAGTTTGATCGAGCTGGACCAAGCACATGTATGAGATCAAAGCAAGACATCGTCCAAACAGTGTCTGTGCAAACTGTTACAGCATGGTGCAAAGGTAGGCGGTGAAGTCAACCTGATCAGAAATTCGCAGCCTTTTCTCTCTGGTGCTGCTACGTTGAGTTATGTTTCTCAGAAAACCGACCAACGGGACAGTGCCTCAGTTGAATCTTGTCCTTAAAGAGTTAACGTGCTTGCGCTTGAATCAGCCAGGCAAGGCCGCGCCCCCAGATGGATTAACTTGCTCTTAGTAGCAAAAGTTCAGCAATGCGCACTGCTGATTGGCTCAGAAACCTTTATGGCTTGCCCCCTGAGCCAGTGATTGGCCAGAGAAGGAAGAAGAAAAAAGCAGGCACGCCCACAGTGCCTTTGTAATTGACAGTGAATGAAATAAATTCTTGAATTCTTGGAACTACGCCACCAAATATCGCAACTTGCACATTGTTTCCGAGACAGGCAATGTAAATACAGTTAAATGATAGTGATGATGTAATCATGTTGTAAAATCGCAAGTAGGATGGAAAGAAATGGAACCTGAATACTTTATATTATACTTCAGACTTAGCGTCTACTTTGAAGTGAACACAACACACACACACACACACACACATTAAACAACACAACAAACACATGCAAGCACACTTCATGGGGACATCTCAGAGGCTGGAGCAGTAGTCCTACAGGCTGCAGCAGAATGATCCCGTGTGTGAGCTGTGATCAGGTTTCCCTGGCCGGCTGAGGCTCATGGAGGTTACCGAGAGTGGACACGGAGGCCCTCATGCCTGGGCTGTGTTAAGGGCACCTGTTGCAAATACATTCTCTTTTGTAACTTAATCACATGTTAGACAAGGAAAAGAAAACTGTTATTGCAGAGCTTTGCGTCATTTTAAATTGTTCTTCCACACCGTCCTATGAATTCAAAGGAAGCGGAAATTAGCTAGAGTATTTTCGTTGCAGTGCACTCAGGCTAACCCAGGAACTGTTAACTTGATTCTTTTATGTGAATTACAGGCAGACTAAGAGTACAAACCGAGTCTGACACAGAGATCTAGCTTGCGTAGTGAGCCAACTTGGAGGCAGTCATCTGATCTCAGTTGCATTGCCACATACCTCCAGCAGAAGATGTAGTCATACGGATTATTGCATATCATGTGGCCATGTTACAATAGGGTGTTAAACTGTTGAACAGCAAGACAGCTACATGTTACCACGTGCGACTTTGTTGAATTGAGAAATCAAAGTTTGGGCATTTGAATCCTCTGTTCCCCTGGCCATAGCCCCGTCCCCCTGGCCTAATGTGTGTTGCATGTGTGAAAGTGTGTAAGGAAAGACTTCTTCAAAGAGGAGGAGGTAATTGAGTCGGAGGGTCTAAAACAGGGCACAGCTGTTCACACAGGCTAGTCCCCTGGCCTGCCCCTCTCCCTGTGAAGGCCTGGGCCCACGCTCCCTCCGCACCCCTGGAGACCTCTGGGTAATAATGCGCTGGTCACGCCAGCCCAGCTCAGGACTGACACTTCAGAGAGAGAGCAAAGAAAATCAAATTAAACATGGCTGAGAGATAGGAACGAACATGAAAGCTACCCATTTTAAAATCATTATGTCTTGTCTTTTGTATTTCTTGCAGATGAAACACAACAACTTCAGAAAGGGTTACAGATCCAGAGGGGGCTTGGTGAGCAATCCATATGTGTTCACTGTCACTAATGTGGCAAATTCTGTAAAACCAATAACTTTATTGCCAATAACTTTAAATGTAGAAAAATCTGTTTTGATAAATTGGAGAAACTCTGAAGGTTATGACTATGACCAATCACAGAAGGTAACACCACATGGTTTACAAAATAGTATGTGATATTCTCTTGAGAAGTTGACAGCCAAAAGCTCATCGATTGAAGGGGGTTGAGAGAACCTGCTGAGGCAGTGCAGGGGACAGCAGAGTTAGAGGCAAACAGGCAACTTTGTCATAAAAAGCAGTAGCCTGTGACAGCAGCCATATATTGAAAGGACATAAGGCATTAATTCAGTTAAAGGAAAATAGGGGCCATTTGGGTATAGAAGGAAACCACTAAAAGAGATGGAAGTTCTGGTCCACGGGTACAACAGGAGTCTAGGGCTCAGAGGGAGGTGTGGAACAAGACCAAAAACATGCCATCAAATCACACAGTAGCTGACTCAATAACAAAATGGCAGAGAAGGTTGTTTTGTTTATCCTCATATTGCATTAGTCATATAGTCTGGAAAATGGAAGCAAACAGTTAAGAGTGGCAAGAGATTTTGGGACGTGTGCACACACGTCATGCTAATCTTTGCTAATCTTTCTCTGAGTTTCTGCAGGCCCGAGTGCAATCATTTCCTAATCACAAAATAAATTAACTGCATGAAAATCCATTTAATGTATTGTACCACTATGTCTCTACAATGCTTAGAAATACGTTTTCCCATATTGTTGGGACAAATCTCCAAAAGGCAGTTATTTCCATTAGGAATAGGAATAGATGTAAAAATAAAACAATGCTGTGCATACCAGTTGAGCATACCAATAGCAATTGTGTAAACCGTGCAAAACCTTTCTATTGTCTGCGTTTGCCACAATGACGCAGTGTAAGTGTTAGTGTATCACGGGACTGGTGCACAGAGGGGAAAAGGGGGGCAGCCACAGGGAAAGAGAGATGGTTAAATCTTTAATTGCAGGCAATTTGATTCATTTGGTTGTGTTGGAGACGGCCAGTCCAGGGAGACAGTGCCTAGGGCTGCATGTGTGTCATCCTCTCTTTGTATTTGTGGGGGTAATTCATGTCCCCAGGGGCCGGCTGTCAGTAGCAAGTCTCCATGATCACATTCCTTCTGATCCAGGCCATTATGGGTCCATTCAGCAGCACTGGAGCCTGCTTACGTGGGTCTCTCTCCTAGCTAGCCTGACCTTCTGAGCCCATGGCTGGGCCTGACTCAACAGCCTCACTAATCCACACCTCAAAGACTGGAGGCACTCTTAGATTAAAGCCTGGAGACAGGAATCTTACAACCTGCCACATGAGGTGTACATAACTTTTTTTTTTACCTTCACACACATGCATGCACACTAATACCTAAACACACAGACTTAAGCATGTTTGTTACGCACGTGTAGACACACGCAGTTACATATTGGTATAAACTTTGTAATTAAGAATAAATAGCAAGGCTTTCTACACATCTCCTCTCCCCTGACTAACGTAGTTTTATAGTCAAAAAATAGAAAGAAACAAGCACAACCAACCAATGTTAACATTTCCCTCACTTTTCATTGGCATTTGTTTAGCCACGCTGTGTTTGAAACCAGCTGATAAAGACAATAAATGTACACTTCTAATTGCAGTCTTTGCCATGGATATCTACACTTAATCACCAGGGCATTCCTCTTGGCTGCAAATTAGAGGCGTAACCAAAGACAAGGTATGCCCAGCCCTGTGGTTGGAGACACACCCTGTCTCAACCCCACCCACCTTATTATTGTTTGTAACGTCTCTGGTTGGTTTTGACACGACGCCTTTATGTCAATATGCTACTTAAATAATTGTCTGTCGCATCACGGCAGTGTCACAAGTTCCCACGGCGATCATCTTCGCACCTGCACAGTGAGAGTGTTTGTTCCTCAAAACGTAGCAAACCAGAAGGAGTTAGTTCATGTCACATGGTTTATTCTCAGTTGAATTTCTCTCACTGAATAAAATATGTCTGACTGACCACAATTACATGAATTATGAATAAAGGTCTATTGGACTAATACGTGTGTTTTTAAGCTGGCTCAATGTGAAGACATTCATAAAATGTTTTACTTTGGATTGCCCGTGGCTTCTCAAAACAGGCGTCTTAAAAATGAAAATACGGTTCATGAGGTGGAGCTCCTCAGCCAAAACCAACTGGAAGGTTTACATTTACATTTAGCAGACGCTCTTATCCAGAGCGACTTACAGAAAGTACAGGGACATTCCCCCGAGGCAAGTAGGGTGAAGTGCCTTGCCCAAGGACACAACGTCATTTGGCACGGCCGGTAATCAAACTGGCAACCTTCAGATTATTAGCCCGATTCCCTCACCGCTCAGCCACCTGACTACAAAGGTTCTTCACACCTCTGGAAGGTTCCGGATCGTTCTCCAAGACTGGCACCCTCTTCAGTTGGAAATCCTTCCCAAAATCCACACTCCATCCAAAACAGATTACTCTACAGATTCATGCAGATGTGCTACAGACGCCTCAAGAAGAAAATAAATGGTGGGAATGTAAACATATATAGGACTAAGAATTGACAGCTAGTTGAATTGACCGTGGTATGGTTTTGACTGGTTCATGAGAGGTCTGCAAGGTTTGTGTGTTTGCATGTTTGACTGCTCTCAATCCACAGCGGCTGTGTGCTGGAGAGTGGGGGTGGACTGCCAAGAGCACAGACACTCTCAGTGTGAACTGCTGTACTTTTTAATGTTTCCCGAATGCTGGTAAATCTAACCCTCCTTAAACCCACAGTGAAACATAATGCCAACCATGACATCATTCCTGCACAGACACTTTTTTATGATTTAAACTTTTTAACAAAGAGCAGGGCTGGGCTGGGCTGGCCACATAACCAGGCTTGGAACCCAGTTACCACGCTCAATCCAGCCAAGGACAGGATTGGCCGGTTGAGTCATCCTCCTCTGATCTGATTGGCCGATCCTTGGAGCTTTTAATGGCTCTGGGGCTTCAGAGGAGAGGAGAGATTGAAGAGATCAGTAGCTGTTTGCTCGTTAAAGTTTGTTGTACAAATTCAAAACATCTGTTGGATTTCTCTTAATTGCTTACTGGATGATGACGTGGCAGCCTCATAATATGAGCCTTGAGAGGAGAGAGGTTGTTTACATCGACTTGTTACTTCTAAAGTCTGGAAACTCCACAGGCATTTGGTTAGATATAAAAAGTAGAGGCGACATCACCTTCTGGTAGAGCTGAACTTAACTGTCATGGTGCGTGTGTTACTTGAGTGGGTTTCCTCTGCTGACAGAGTTGTGGCTCGTTCTGTTATTGTTAGACTCTGAGAGCTTCCCCTTCTCAGCTTGCTCGAAGACGCTCATTAGAAGCACAACCAGCTAATCTGGTGTCAGAGTCCTGATAACTGGCCTGCCTGGCGTCTCTTGAGTAAATTGCCATATCTCTCCCTGCTAAAAGCCGGCGGATGATAGCAGTATCAGGAGACAGGCCTTGCTGGGGAGACAGGGCGTCCGGCTCCAAACGACCTCCCAAAATAGAGGAGTGTGCCAGGGCCTCTCGCCCAGGGCCCCTCGCCCAGGGCCTCTCGCCCAGGGCCCCGCCGTGCCGAGGGCCCTGGGAGGACAGCCTCAGGAAGAACATGTCATCAGGCCCATTGCAGTTAATGGCAGGCAGATATTCCAGAGAGGCGGCAGACACACACAGCACCCCCACCCCCACCCAGACCAGCCCGCTCCAGTCTCCCACCCTGCAGACCATGCCGTGCCACAGCCAGGTCAGACAGGCAGCCGCCGGGACAGAGTGGGAGCCGCTCTTAGCACTGGGCTGATAATGATTATGGCTGCTCACAATCACCCACAGTATGAGGCCTCTTTCTCCCTGTATATGAGGTTTACAGGCAGACCACACTGTACAGCTCCCAGGCTTAATGGCCCTCTAAGACAGCTCACTTTGTACACAGACACACAGGAAGACATCATTGTCAGGGCCATCGCCTCCAGACTACCCCACTCAGCTCTTAGCGTTGTCCGACTTTAGATTTTGTCTGGGTCTTTTTCAGTGGACTGACCCTGTGTGAGGCTCGGAGCTGCAGCCATGTCCAAAGGAACATGCTGTTTTCATTACTTAGCTCGCGCTGTCTCTCTCCACCCAGGGAAACAGGGTGATTTAAACCCAGCTGGTGCTGCAGGGTCAACACCGTGACCTCCTCTTCCCCCTGGCCTGATTTACTCCCAGGTCCATGGGCACACTTTCCACTGTGACCAGGCACCTACCCCATGCGCCAGGTCTTTCCAGAAGAGTCCCTTGTTAGAGTCACTTGTTTTGGTGGTGCGCAGGAAAGCTCAGTAATTACTATCCCTGATGCTACTTCTCCACTCGCAGCACCGGAGAGTAAATCACCAAGAGGAGAGAGGGGAAAATGGAAAAGGAGGCGTTGAATCATGGCGTGAGAAGGGCAGGATACGGAGCGATGGAAGAGCCGGACAGATGAGGAGGAAAGAGAGGGATGGGTTCACGGGTGTCCCTTCAATTTTAGTAGGAACTCATTGTTGAGAAAGTGTGACTTGGCCTGAGAATTCTTCCCGCTCCTTTGGCCAAGTTAAGCCTGTTTTACTTTGTTAGAGTAATTGTAATAGCAGGAACATATTCTCCTCTATGAAAACGACTCGACTGGTGCATACAAGAGACAATGGAAGATGTGTTCAATGTATTCCCAAACTCAATCCATCCTGATAGGTGTGCAGCACTCCAAATCTACATAATGCTAATAGGCTAAATTAACCATGGTACATAAAGGGCTAAGTCATTTGATTTAAAACCGGTGGACTCTTGCCTGCCTGTAGCCTCTTTGCCCTGATCAGCCAGGCTGTCAATACTGGCGCTTGGGGAAATGTATCTCTATGTGTCTCTTCCAGCAGGCTCCCCTGACACCGGCAGCAGATTCAAATCAATTGCTTTGTCTCTTGTCTTTATAGCCCTGGGCAGCCTGTGAAAAATGGATCCTCTTAAGAGGTAACACAGTAACCATGTGGGGTAGGAGGCCAGAGGAGGTCTAATGGAGCTACAGTGTGTATGCTAATACTCTACAACTCTAATACTGGCTGCATTAAGTTAACCATACCAGGATGAGATCATGTTTGTTGAAAGGAGAGCCCAGTCGATGAAAAACGGATGATGGCTACTATCTTCATAATGTGCTGTGTCTCCGATGCAGCCATATGTTCAGCAGAAAGAGAGAGAGAGAGAGGGGGGGGGGAGAGACAGAGGGAAAGAGAGGCAAATAGAGGGATAGAGAGAGAGGAGGGGGGGAGAGAGAGAAAGAGCCGTCGTCATTAGAAGTCTTAAAGGGTAACGGGCTCTAATTCAGATGTACTTGATCTCCTATCTTAGAGGAAGCTGCAGAGTGCCTGCCAGTCTGGCGCTCACAGCTTCCCTGCATGACCTCAGCCAACAGGCTCGCTCACAATAGAGCAGCCAGGTTGGCCTGCCGGCCCGCTTCTCTGGTGCTCCATGGGTAACCGTGGGCCTGGAGCAGGGGAGGAAATCCTGGCCCAGGGAGCGCAGACGGAAAGAACGTGGGCCCTTTTAGTTCACAGGTCTATCCTTAGAGGTCAACCAGAGCTTCCCCCTGGCGCCCATCTCTTACTCACTCCATTCTCTGTTTCTCTCTCTCTCTTTCTGTCTCCCTTTCTCGTTTTCAAGACATTCCATTCTCCAGCCCTGACTCCAACACAGCTAAGGTCTATCGCCATCTCGAAAATGTGTCTGTTGAGAGTATTTTACTTGTTTGCTTATCGACAGTTTCTTCACTATAAGGATAAGTATTACAGCTCATATTGTTGCAAAAAAAGAAAAGATATGAGGGAAGAAAAGCTACTTGAATGCAACCCTCTGAAATGAATTTTCCCCAAGGCTGCTACTGTAGCTCCTGATAGTACCATGGAAATACATTTGCGATGGTGTAAATGTATGATCATAGCCATAACTGTCACGGCCACAGCCGTGCCCCCCCCCCCGGTTTCAGTTTTTTGCCCTGCCCTAGTGTTTCCCTGTCATTGTCTTCACCTGTTCTCGTTAGCGTTATTGTTTCCACCTGTGTGTCGTTTGGTTCTGTGTATTTAGGTTTCTGTCCGTGTGAGTACCCTAGCTGTTCCCAGTTTTTGAGAATTAAAACCCTTGTTTCAACCATAAAAAAAAAAATAAAAAATGGGAGCAGCTAGGGTACTCACATGGACAGGTATGGTAAGGACAAGACAAAGACTGGACACAAAACAGAAACCTAAATACACAGAACCAAACGACACACAGGTGGACACAATAACGCTAACGAGAACAGGTGAAGACAATGACAGGGAAACACTAGGGCAGGGCAAAAAACTGAAACCGGGGGGGGGGGGGGGGCTGTGGCCGTGACAGTAACTCCACGTGAACCAATGAACTCTACCAAGCTCTGACCCGAATTGACCATGATTTGAAATATGTCTGCATCCCTAACTCCATGTGAGGACATCCAAGATACCAAGATTCCACACTACAGTAGCTACAGTGGAGCCTGGCAGAACAGTCTGGCTGCCAACCTGAGCCAGAGTTCTGAGGTAACCAGAGCAGAGGTCTGGAAGACCTGCAGAGGGCCAGGATTAACTTTAGAAACTGGAGAGTGATTGATCACCAAGACACATAGGAGAGGGGAGGCCAAGCTACCTCCAACACACTTTTTTTTTTCTTCATTTTTTATTTAAGCAATATTTTTTATTTATTGAATCACTGTTGGAAAAAAAGAGCTCCAAAGGTAGAAATGTCAGTATTATATGTTTGTCGGAGAACCTTGTGAGAGTGTCCTGTATCCTGTAAACAACCTCTCATTTGGGCCAAAGAGTCCTCCTAAGAGGCTGCCCTTCAGGCCTCAGGCCTGGTGGGCAGGGATTGGCTGGAGGCCTGGTGTGGGGCCAGGCTATTTGTCATGCTGTATATTTACCGGTTGTGTCAGCACAGGCCGGGCAGGGCGGAGCGAGCCGTCTCCGCTGTGCTCTGCTCCTGACTCCGTCGATGCCAGCCCCTGGACCTCCCCTCATCTGTTTACTTTCTAAATAGGCCTCTGTTTGGACTTACATCAGTGGGGAGAGAATATCTAAGAAAACGAGGAAGGAAATCTGTGGAAAACAAAGGAAAGGGAAAAGAAACTCTCCGTGATAGAGGCTGTGATAGAGGCTGCCCCTCGCTGTGATAGAGGCTGCCCCTCGCTGTTCCTGATTATGGCAGAGCGGCGCAGGGGGGCTTGGCGCCATCGGAATGGGCCGTCCAGGCAGCCAAGCGGGCCAGACAGACGAGGGGAGAGGAAGACGGCTTGTGACGCTCGGAAAACACGCGCCGCGTCGAGGCCCGTCAGGAACTCCTCACGTGTTTATGTGTTTTAGATGGCTGTTTTCGATTTCATAGAGAAGAAGATGGACGCCTCCCCCCCCCCCCCGAACTTGTTTTGTCATTATCGAGTGGCGTCTGTTTTGATGTGCTGAACGCCATTACGAACAAGCAGGAACGATTAACGCAGAGATTTGGAACACGGTGGCACTGTATCTACAAACAAGCACCATCAAGATATCGTTTTCCTGTTATGGTCCCTGTTAAAATAGGCTCATGTTATTGTGTTATTATACCAAAGGGTTAAGCCACGGCACCTGGATGCTGAGAAAAGCCGGCCAAGGCAAAAGGACTTTGGTATTCAGAGACAGAACCAGAGACAGACTTGTTGTGTGTCTGCAGCCTACGTGGGGCTCGAGCACGCTTCAGAACACAACAACATTGTTTGAGTCTCAACAATAAGTCACAGGAACAACAGAAGATTGGGTACAGCAGCAGTCCGTGTGCAATGCCACATTGCTCAATATCATTTGACCACATTTTGTTTCAAATGTCTATTATTAGACATCAATTTGAGCACCTGTCTTGTCCTACCTCCCAGATATGGAAGCAGGGTAGACAATGAGCGGCAGACCTGTTTCATCAAGTTTTATAGCCTTTTGTATTTCTCCAGATACTGTATCATAATCTAACAGCACCAACACATCTCAGTACAATGCAGTTACTATGCAAATGTAGACATCAAGCAACACATTGTAATGTGGGATCCAGAGAAGCCACTTTGAATTGCTGTGTTTGTCCAATCCATGCCAGTCTATTTGTTTATCTAAAATCAGTAAGAGCAGAGACAGTCCAGCCACTGTCTCAGACCAAAATCAATGACTGGTTGCTGAGAGAACAGTCCAGTCTGTATCGCACGAGCAGCACATGTCCAGTAACAGTGTATGGACAACATCCTCTCACTGTGGCAACATCCAGGGATCCTCCAAGAACCATTGCATGAAAAAGTCTCTCATTTTATTACTATAGGCAAGTATAGTAATACATTTTCTTCATAATATATAATCATTTGTATATGTGTGTGTGTTCATGCACGTATGCATGAATGGGAGTGTCTTTGTGTGTGTGTGCATGTGTGTGTGTGTGTGCGAGTGTGTGTAATCTAGTAAGAGACATGTCCGGTCTCCTAGACTGGAATGTTGTCTGCCTGAAGACAACAGACTGACTAAGCAGTCAGTTATGCAAATCGTCTCTGTGTACTTCCTGTACAAGTTGGTTATTTTGTTCCACCTGCCCATTTCAGCATTTAGTAATGGAAAAACACACTTTGCCAATCACATTTGCGTGCATCCAGGCAGGCAATGCTTTGGTCACTCACGTCCGTCACTATGGCGACTCTATCTAATCTCCACTGAAAAGAAAAAGAAGACAAAAAAAAAACAACAACAAAAAAAGCGAGTCGGTAGGAACTGGGGAGCCATGGGGGCTGGCTGGGGCCGAGGCAGGAATGAAGAGAAAATCAGCAGTAAAGATTTGAAACAGGAAGAGAGTGGCGTCAGTACAGGCGGGAGATAAGAGGGCTCTATACACAAACACAGGGCTCTGTGGCTGAGCGACTCCCAGCTCTCCAGGCGCCCTGGCTCACAGTATCACAGTAGCCCTGTCCAGCCCCCCAGACACCCCCCCACCCCCCTCCCCCAGCTGGCTCCGGACAGTCACCCAGCCCCACACACAGCAGATCTGGGGCCAGATACACCCTCTCTGACTCCAGGGGTTTAAGAGGATTTGTGCAAGCCTAGAGAAGTGAGGGGCCAAGCAGGGCCCCACTAACAGACAGCCCTGGGAAAGAGTGGAGGTAGGGCCCTGTCCCAGGGTGCACTGCAGCCTGATTGCTCCCCCCCCCCCCCTCACCTCCCCGGGCCATGTAAATACCATTACAGCTCAACTCCAGAGGAACTGATTATTAACAAAGCTGTTCAATTTGGAAACTTATTTTTCCACTCCAGTACACCTGGGAGAATAAAAAAAAAAATCTATTTCAAAAGTAAAAGTTAAAACAAAACCTGTCCTGTTTCTGATGACATGTGACGCAGTGGCACTGATCACTGCAACTGCCACTAACCTCAGATGAGTCAGGGAAACCAGTTCTTCACCACTGCCTTCAGCAGAAACATTTCGTGTCAATGAGACCCGGTACAGTCAGTTTGCAGAACTATGACCAAAACAAACAATGTTTTCACACACACAGTCAGTCTGTCCTTCCCCACACAGCTATCTGTTGCATTGCACATCTCACATCCTATTATTGGAAATCTTGAGTCAGATATCCTCCCTAGTGGATGTCGGAGGGCCATCGGTCAGCATCGCTGTGTGTGTTTTGACGTATCTCTAAGAGAGACATCCATCCTCAGACAGGCCTCACTCAGGCAAGCCAAAGGATGAAGGGAGAGAGAAAGAGACCGAGTGAGAGATACGATGGGAGAGAAGGAGAGGGATAGAGAAAGAGAGAAAGAGCGATGGGGAACGACACACGCGGCCACGGCTTCGGTGTGGGTCAGCAACAGTCGACACCTAAACAGAAGCCAAACTATTTCTTATTTCCGTCTCCATTAAAGCAGTGTGTGAGAAGAATTCAGGCAACCGTCTTCCAATCCACACAGGAGACTCCCAGACGCTCCAGAGGCCAACAACCAAGCTCTGGAAGCTCCCAGTGCACCATGAAGAAGCGTTTAGCTGACAGTCAGTGTGGAGAAGAAGTGAGGGAATATTCTGGCACAGGGCTGAGGGCTGAGATTCCTAGCTGGGTTAATAAAAGTAGCCCATGGGGCACTGTTTTTCCAGGCACTCTGTGATGTCTGGATGTGAACTCAAACAGGCCTTCATTATGTGGCCCGGCCCTGGAGCGCTGTGCTGGGAGAGAGAGAGAGGCCCTGACTGCAACTGTGCTGGGAGAGAGAGAGAGAGAGAGAGAGAGAGAGAGAGAGAGAGAGAGAGAGAGAGAGAGAGAGAGAGAGAGAGAGAGAGAGGGAGAGAGAGAGAGGGAGAGAGAGGGAGAGAGAGGCCCTGACTGCAACTGTGCTGGGACAGAGAGAGAGAGAGAGAGAGAGAGAGAGAGAGAGAGAGAGAGAGAGAGAGAGAGAGAGAGAGAGAGAGAGAGAGAGAGAGGGGTAGAGAGAAAGGTAGAGAGAGAGGTAGAGAGAGAGGTAGAGAGAGAGGCCCTGACTGCAACTGACAGGCCCAGCCTAGCAGGAGCAGACGCCTTCTCTCACCATGTCTCCCTTTCCACCCATCCTACCCTCCCTGATCCTTTTCTCCACACCACCCTCCATCTCTAATCCCGCATCCCCCCTCACCTCCCCGCTCCCCTGATCCCTCTTCTACCTCATCCCCTCTCATTCCTCTCAGCGCCGCTCTTATTGCACACCACTACCACTTCTCCTGTTCCTTTCATTCTCTTATGTCTCTCGTGCCGTTACCAGTCCAGAGCCTGTCGATCCAGGATGCCTCTTTGGACTTTGGACTCACCCCTCCCAGTGCCACAGGACAGCTAGGGAGCTCATGGTAAGAATTCTCCCACCGCACAGGCAGTGACTGACCCTAGTCTCAGCAGTATCTGACCAGGGCCAAAGGCACTATTGAGGTGGTCCTCCACACAGCACTATCATTGGATGGAAAAACATGAGTCATTTTCATAACAGAATCATGGCTAAGATTGCAGCCGCATATCATAATCCCAAATAGACGGTTGTAAAAACAACCATTATCTTTTAAGCACAACATTATCGTTGGCCTGGTGAGCTCCTGTGGCTGCTGTTGCTTCTTAGGCTATACCACGACCCTCATTGTAGGAGGGCCTAGCAGAGCTCTACCACAAACACATGGACCAGAATCTGTTTCAGACTGGAAAACTTGTGTGTGTACAGTATGTGTGTGTCTGTGTGTGTGTGTGTGTTGGTGTGTATGTGTACTCCAGTGACTGTCACACATGATAAAAGGAGAACAGTTGACAAAAGCAATGAGAAAGAGAGAGAGAGAGAGAGAGAGAGAGAGAGAGAGAAGAGGAGAGGAGAGGAGAGGAGAGGAGAGGAGAGGAGAGGAGAGGAGAGAGAATGAGAGAGATCTGTAATTAGAACCATCTCGCATTCTGTGATTGCAGCCCAGCGTCTCCCAAACCAGTGGTAAAAATAAGCCCTCCTCTCTCAAGGCTGGTTCAGAGACACCCGCTGTGTCGCTCCGGCCACATCCAGACGAAAATGATTAAGTTCACTGGGGATACTGGACTTCTGGGAAGCCAAAAGGTCACAGATGAGAGGGGGTAGGCTTTGGAAAATCTTTGGAAGACATTCGAAAAATACCTCCTGATGGACAACCTGTGAAATTCACTTTAGGTTTACCAAATGAAAACGTGTCTTTGAAGGGAGACCAGCGAAAGCCAAAGCTTAAACAACGTCATCTATACACTGTGTAGAATAGAAAATAGGTTATTTCACACAAATTTGCTTGTCTCAGTGAACATAAAAAAGCGTTATATTAATACTTCAGGCATGCAAACAACAGTCCTCCTTGTTCAGTCATCAGTAACTGTCAGTATCCACCAAAGGTCTTGTTGGCACAACGTTTATCATGCTGCCCAGGCGACACCACTCCAGGGGCTGTTGGAGGAGGTTCAAACTCGGCACAAGGCGATCACACACGCAAAGACAGAAGTCTTTTTTTCATCTTGTCAAACAGATCTGCCAGCCTGCCCTGATCCATGCTCTCCCAACCCCAACAGTGGAGTCTGTCTGAAGACGCTGTATGTAGGACTGTGTGTGTGTGTGTGTGTGTGCAGCTTCTGTCTGGCCTGAGGCAGAGAACAGGCCCGCCCTTAATATTTTGTCTGGCTCCAAAAGACGAAATGATTAATTGCCATGGAAACCACTAATGCGAGTCATCATTTGAATAATCATCAATTACTTATGCAGCCGGATTCTCAGACTGTTTGGGCTTTTCGGTAAACAAAAAATGAGTAACTTCCTTTTTTCAGTTCCCAACAGATCAACAAGTGGCGAGTCTCATCCTGTCTCTGTTTACTGGCACTAGACTGGTTTGGATGTAGGACTAAGAGACGAACATGTTGTGAGGAAACTGGGTTCAAGGGCTCTAGCAGTGAGACACAACTTTGCAATGAAGATGTTGTCAATGTATTTTAATATACAGTGTTATGTCAACTGCTTCTGAACAACGTGACAGAGATTGAACACTGTGTGTCTGAAACTGCTCAGCAGGTGAACCGCATTCGCACCACAGTGGGTAGTGAGCAGTAGGCCCCAGCAGCTGTGACAGAGATACACTTCTCACAGTCATGTGTCTGGCTGACACAGAAACACCGAACATGTTCAGGAATCTCAACCTTGTATCTCATCAAGCAGTGTTGATAAGTCAGCATATTCTGTCACTGGAGATCCCGGGGGCATATGGGCTTGTGGAGGACCCCCTCTGTGCTGAGTCTGGGCTCTCTGACAGGAGGCTGGTTCAGGTCTCCTGTGGGGAACAGACGTACACGCCAGCATGGATGGATGGTGTTAAGGAGCTACTATAGCAACACGACACAGCAGGATCTCCTGTTGAAGGGTCAACACCCCTCCCTTTCCCTTTGACCTTTCACGGCCCTTTCTCTGTTTGCCTGTCTGGAAGACTCAATCACTGGCCGTCTGTCAGTAAAACCATGAAGTCACTGGAGTCCTTTTATATCGTCCCCCATCTGCTTTGGGGTCTGACCGGCGAGCACTCAAGTCTCTCTGTGCTCTCCTACACGAGTGACAAGGAATGAGATGAGACGCCATTCTAACTAAACCTAGTGGGATTTGTTTTTTATGGTGCCATGGTGAGTATTTAAACTTTTATTCTCGTTTTTTTTTGTATTTTGTTTTTTTAATTTTTCGTGAATGCGTTGAAACAATCCCGGACTGGGATCTTGTACACGTTTGCATGAGTGAATGAGAAGTGCGACAGGAAGGACAGCATAGCTGTAGGGGCCTTGGTACCGCAGCAAGACAACTCAGACACTGACAAGTCTGAATGAAATGCTACAGTTTGTGTCATGCCTTTTAGACCAATGGACTGGGACGTGGGCCAAGGCAGCATCAGCCACAACAAAGACCTTGTCCCAAATTCTGACTCGGAGGAAAACAAGGGATTTGTTCTAATACTTAAAGCCAAGTGTGTGTGTGTGTTTTTTTTATATTGTTTTCTCAATGAGGGCCAGTGTGTGACTGGTCTCCCACTGAATTAGCCTTTCAGAATGTCTGTCTATCCATGGTCTCACTCAGAGGCAGGATGTCTGAGGGCTGCTCTCGTGTCTTCCTCAGGCCTGGGTGATTCCCTGGTGGGGGGGGACATGTCCTAGTTAGATAGCACTGTCTGTCCTGTCTGGAAGCTGGGCTCCTCGGGCCACTGATAAGGCCAGACTGGGAGGTTAGGAGTCTGGGAGGCTGGGAGACAGGGGGGGGGGGGGGGGAATGGGAGACAGGGCGGAGAGATCCACCTCCCAATGAGGCCGTCTGTAGGGAGAGAGATACTGAACAGGCTGGGCTTTCAGAAGAGCCACACCAGTTGCTGTGTACTGTACTGTGTGCCTGGTTGCAGTGACAGTGCTAGACAGGGTGTGGAGTATGGTGTCAGGTCTCTTATTACCTCAGTACACCCGTTCATGACGACATGGCAAACCCTCATATCTAGGTTGGCTGTATAATATAGACAAGATTACAGCATAGCATTTCTCTACTAATATGTTGAAGTGTAGAAGAATGATGAAATATAATTGTGAAATTTGTAAGGTCTGAATGAAGTCAAATGTGCAGTTAGTTGGCCATTAAGAATACACATATAATTTATAGCTATTACTATATTGTTATGATTATGATTATTGATAACATTCTTTAATATTATGATAAAAGAAACCAGCCACACTTGTTCCTACTGAGAGGGACAATAGAGTACGTACAGGACTGAGTGTCAGGATAAGATTGTGCTGGGGAGGCAGTGTGGAGGGTGCTGGGGGTGGAGGGGGGGGGGGGGTGTTGGGTCTGCCTGGTGGCGTCAGGACAAGGCTGTGACACGGCCAGCCACCCATTGATCTGCACCCCAGGCACCTCTGGGCAGACAGACTGTTGTTGAGAGCAGGTCTGCAGGCCCTTTCTCTGCAGAGCCGGGGCAGATTTGGCTGGTGCCAGAGCAGGGCTGGCGGGATGTGCAGTGAATACAGGCTACGCAGATAAACAGCGCCTTGTTTAGCCGTGTCTCCGCTGCTGCTGAGCCAGCTGATAACGGTGACGAGCGGTCGGACGGGCTGGCGGGACGGCGGGAGGGAGGGAGTACAGGCGGCCCTCGGGGGCTGTGGACAAGGCCCGGGGAGGCAGACTCTCTGGCAGCAAGCTCCCCTCCCATGTCCTCCATTCCTCCCAGCCATGCTAATCTCTCCTCTTTTCTTTCTCTTTTCACAGAAAAGGGCAACGGCGGTTAGTTGCCAAGCGATAGTGAAAACTATCAGTCAGCTACATCAAAGTGTGGAGCCGGAGAGCACAGACAAGGATGGACATCCAGGAGACACATTCTGCTAGTTGTGTTTAGCGCAGTCATGCTGAAAGCTTTTGCTAACACACACACACACACTCTCTCTCTCTCTCTCTCTCTCTCTCTCTCTCTCTCTCTCTCTCTCTCTCTCTCTCACACACACACACACACACAGACACACAAAAAAAACAAATCAGATCTCAGAAGTTTGACGATGTTTTGAAACCAGAACATCTAGAGGGAGCACATTCACACAGTAAACAGCCGACCAGCACCCAGAGGTGGAGCTCGGAACACACAGTAGACCCGAGTGTGCAGCCCACCACAGGACTGCAGCGTGTCGTGCAGCACAACACAGAGATGGGAGTCAAACTGCTCTCCCCCTCCATATCACAAGCTATCGTCTCATTGTCTTGGCGCGGCACCAGGCGCTGGAGTAATTGCAGCAGTGTGGCATTGTGGAGAATGCTTTGCATTCCTACTTTCACAAGGGAAGTAGTTCTTTTTTCCTCTCACACTGAGAGCCGCACGTAGGTTAAACATGGCGGACACAGTGTTGTTTCCACTGTCACACAGAATCAAGGGGAGGAGGGAGAGAGGGGGAGGGCAGGAAAGGAGGAGGAGACGGCTCCAGTAATACACCCTTTTCTGCAAGTTTGGAAGGGGTGGAGGAGATGATTGTGGGTAGGGAGATGCGTCCCTAGAAAGGGTTGGAACTTGTCCAAGAGGGGTGGGTGGTATGTCCTTACGTTAAATGTGAGTCAAAACATTTTTGTTCCCCAGTTATATGCTTATATATCGCACAATACTCTTCATTTGGTCACAACGTCATGAAAGTCCGAACATGAAAACTGAAACGAAAATCACCGTGAGCAACACTAACCTATCTTGTTCTGTTCCAACCCAGTGGCACTTTTCAGCGCTCCAACTTATCTCAAACTTCCCCTCACCCATTTCATGGTTATCATCTTGGCTCTGGGAATCTGCTGATAGCCCAAACATGCCTGCCAGAGCTTCAGCAAT